>NW_017160008.1:896439-913330 GCF_001652005.2 Ceratina calcarata
ATTATTAGCAATGTTCTTCCGATGTCTGATTTCTTTTTAAAAAATGCGTTTCTAAAGTGCATAAACTTTTGGGATTGACTGTATAGCCAATACATCCTTAAACGCATACCAAATATATCGTGCCCGAGTTTATCGTACCTCGATGCATTTCTCTGTGTGTTTTCATTCTCTTTCCGGTCCGGTCGTCCCGTTCGTCCACCCACTCTGTTTACGCGTCGGGTTTCATACTATGTAATTATCTAGACTGTATTTCATCTTTCTTTTTAATCTAAGAAATATATGCTGAATCGTGCGGTATCATTGTACGACGCAGAAAAGTTACTTCCTGTTGTCGGGATCGCGAACGAGTCATAATAAAAATTCATGAAACGTCGATTCCCGGCGGTAAAAAAGAGGGAAACCAGGTATTTAGGGAGCAGGTTTAGAATCTTGACGAGATTTTATGGATCCTCGCGTTACAGCCATCGTCGTAAATTAAAGTTTCAAAACAGCTGCTACAACACTCGGTTAGGAGCGCGGAACTTTCTTCCTACGATACACCGTGACCGGAACACGTGATCGGAAGACAGCGAGACTTTCGGTGAGCCGTTTCACTAATAGTACCCGTGAAATCAGTATCGTTACGTAATTGGATGTCGTAATATACGACGTGGACGATCCTCGACAATGATGCGAGCCGCTGGCAAGTTACACAGAGAGTTAGAACACTGCAATCCCCACGTAAACCGACCGCTATTAATAGGAACCAGCCGCACCTATTTATCTTGTATAGGAGAGTCAAGTGCAGCTGGCCAACCAACCGCTTAAACGCGATCGGCAATGAGCCTCTCGATTAACAATCGACTAATGCTAGTCTTATCACAGCGTGTATATTTCCTCTGCGGCCTGTTTTTTTTTTTTTTACGAAATTTCATTTGTCGGCCCCGTATCTGGCACGCACGATTTTAATTATCGACCATCGATTCACGGATATTCGAATCACCTGCTTTTGAAACTGTACGGCAGTCAAAATGCGAGAGGTTGATTTTGCGAAGCAGGAAACGATGATAATAAACCACGATACGTTCTTCTCGTAGCTGACGCATGTGTAAGTCTATCGCACGCACGAATAAAAATACAACATTTGCTTTCAGGCTCACACGTGTTCCGCACGATAAGATAAAAGGTGACACATTTTTTGAGAGGATGAAACGATCTATTTCATGAAGAATATCTGTTACGAAATCTGTATCACATGATTTAAGCTACTGTGTAAGGCGTTCATTGAACGAAAAACGCCTCGATCCCTGAATTCGTTCAACACCTGAAGTAATTTTCGCAATTACATCGAAATCTTCCACTCCCTTCATTTCATAATGGTACTAGGAGTGCCGGCTTTTGATAGCATCGTGATCATGTAACGCATGGATTATCACTTCGTTATTAACATTCATTATGCGTATTTATACATATAAAACGATGAGGACCTTATAGAATTCGTTATTTCGTTTCCAAATATTGATTTGTATCTGAAAAGGTTGACTTCCGTTTAATATCCGTGTAAGTGTTCGAAACAGGCTTCCACGCTTGTGCGTTCGTATTCCATACGTACTTACGAGCCACACCACGTGTCCTATCCTCGCGTGACTAGGTACTGGGAGCACGTGGCCCCCCACCACGCGTCCCTTGGGTCCGTCGGACGCTCACGAAAAAAGAAGCGGACGTAGATACCACGAGGGGCAGAAAAACAGCCCCAAGGGGAGAGAGACTGAAGAAAATTCGGGAAGAATAGGTGGTGGCAACTTGGCGAAAGCGAAAGGGAGAAACCTGATTGAAGTAGGGTGGAAGAAGGCGAACTGGCGAGGGTTGAGTCGCGGAAGATGCAGGCAGAGTCCGCGAAGAGGAAGTTGAAACAGCTTGCGAAAAAGATGAAATTTCTCAAAGCGAATTAAAAGCACAGTTTCAAATTCTACGTAGACATTAGACTACTACTACTACGATACTACGTAGAAATGTAACAGCAGTTGCGTCACGATATTCTAAGCTAATGTATGATGTCCATTCAGTATAGAATAATGTGATGATTGAATTTAGCCTATTTTTTATTTCGGAGTGCAGTATTCTGTTTCATAAATCTCCATCGATCTTCCATTTCCCACGTTAATGGAATTGCGAGCTCGTACGGTTGTTAGACAAATTGTTACATTACTCCGCAACGCTAGACATCGCTACTACGCACCATTACAAATTACGCTTTGGTTGCTAGAATACGAAGATAAATGGATCCCCATCCTTAGGTTTGGAATCTTCCAGTTATCACTGCAGTGGCGCAACGAGATACAAAAATGTCGTATTTCATGTCACTGTCTAACTATACGCATAACAAATACGCACTAGCCGAGATAACGAGAATTCTAATAATTTAATAATCGAACGCTCGCGCCACTCGATATTCCTGTTCAATTGCCCGACGTAAATACATTAATTTATTATAAATGAACAAATGAAATAAGTACGGGGAGCATCTCGACAGTTTTCTTTTTCAAAGTAGATTCTTTCTTTCTAACGATAAATATGATACGCTAGTAACCGGGATTATTATAAATATTCAAGATCGACCAAGGCCATTTGCGACATGTTGATAACGAGCTTAAATGGCCTTGATTATTTATACCCATCGCTGCACTCACTGTGACATGACCCGACGCGGTACTTAGAATTAGCTAAAATTACGCGCGTTGTCTTGAGAAATGAAGTTGACCTTGAAGCTTCTCTTCACTCAAGCCACACCCTGTTCAAATATACGGAAATTCTGACAGCTATTCCCGCGTGATAAATCATTGAAATTCCCGTGAGTGCTTACGTACGTTCTGCGGAGGGTTTATTTGAATAATTATTGTCCATACGAGAAGTTTCTTTCAATAACGCCCAATTCTGGAAGCGAGTAGGTGACACGAGAGAATAGGCACTGAGAGAGAGAATGAGAAAGGAGCAGCAGAAAGGACGGAGGTTGTCAAAAGAGAAAGGAAGGAACTGGGAGATGGGGTTGGAATAAAAGAGACCGAGGGGAGCACCGGGATCGCAAGGGGGAAAACGTTGAACAGCGGTAAAAAGAAAGAGCGAGCGAGTGAGAGAAGACGGAAGGAAAAAGGGGAGCAGAGTGAGAACATAGTTGGGGGGGGTCGATAGTTGGTCGAGTTGGCGAGAGAGCCGGTTGTGTAACAAAGGAACGGACCAAGTATGTAACAAGAATCCCAAGGTGCATTCGTCGATTTACTTTGGCTTCCTCGAATGCCCGGCATTCGTTCCGCTGATAAATCAACCAACGACTTATCTATCATGTAAGTTGCGTTTATATACGCGTATTAAACACACGCGGTTTGAACACTGCCAATCTGCTGATAACGAGATTGCGGTGATGAAGCCATCTGCTCGCGTACCCTCGTCGCCTCTTTCGCAACGCATGCTTTTCAGAAAGAATATTGTAATTAAGACGGGTCAATCGATGCTTTGACAACATTGACATATCGCTGGATGCAGTCCACAGCTTCGTCACTCTGCCTGAGAAGTATTGAAATTGTAGTTACTTTGCTAGCCCAGCATTAAAAACTTGCGGTCTTAGACAGGCACACGATTAGATGATTATAGATTGAAAGAATGATACGTCTGTGATCACGAAATACTCCAGATTTTTTTCTTCGTTGTCATCATGCAGTACGACACATAAATCATGATAGGACTGTCCGTGTCAAGAGATATTACAGTTTACTGTTTCAGTAATATCAGGCCTCTCGTATCTTTTGACTGTTTCCTGCACGCGTCGAGTCCACGTGACTACACACATATCTTGATGCACGATGCACTGAATTTATTGCGCTGTCCATACTTCTATTCCCTCCGATTATTTTGGTCCAGTTTTATTAACGAATCCAATAATGGTTGGCGATACGAATTTTCGTCGTCGGTAAATCATGCGAAACAGAAAATAACCGAATGGATAGAAACGTTAACGGCGAAACTCGAACGGGGAATAGAAGAAAAAGGAAGAGTGCGAGGGTGAAGGAACGGCAGGATGGAAAACCACATTTTAAAGTGAAATACGATTCTGGAACGGAATGCAACCGAGAAATGTGGAAAAGGAGTAAACAGGAAAAAATAAAGCGTGAAAGAAACGAAGGAGAAAAAATTTGCAAGCGACTGAAAGGAAAGGAAAAGGGGTGCGAAGTCGAGCGAAGGCTTATACACGAGCCGTTGCTTACGTAAGTACGTAGATAAGAACGTGCTTATCTGAAGAACGCTAGCATGCAAGCTACCTCGAACGACAGGATAGTATGCGCTTAAATCCGAGTGGTATTCCGCGACGCGACTTCGCTGAACTTTATTGACCATCGCAGTGTATCGGTATTCTGAACTTTGTTGCCCCATCTTATGCTTAGCACAGATTTAGAAACATTTAAATATATTACATACATTAAATTTTAAGTCGGACTTCAGAATATTATCAGTTATATCTTCATCTCGTTCGAGCATAATTTCGCATACAAACTGTAGAACTGTAGACTACGTAGCACAGCGTAAGTACGTAAGTCTATGCTTATAAATACAGATTAATCTTTCATTTTTCCGTCTTCGTGTTTATCTCGCCGTGGCTGCTTCATTATAAAGACTGTGTAGCGTTATTATAAAGAATCGCGTTATGCAACTACTGCCTGCACGACAGCTTGTCTACCATTTAACGAGCAGTGCCGCGAATTCGCGCGTCAATTATTCCCATAGCGCGGTTGAAAGCGACGTCAGAAATTACACGAAAAATGTGGGTCACTGCTATTGTATCCCAGTTCTTGGAAATTAACGCCCAAGGTTTCTGGTAATTTGTTTCTTTAGAGCCCGAGAAATATTAAATCGTGACGTATGAAACATCCGACTTCGTGAGCTTAAAACTCTTCGATCATTAAATATGTACATATAATTGTATCGACATATGTATTTTATATTATGAGATTCCAGATTCGAAGCGACACGAGTATGTGCAGTCTTTTAAATAGAAAGTTAAATTAAAATGTAAGTATGTGCTTGATAAAAACTGATAAATCAAGAAATAGGACGAGTCTGGCCCCTTTCCGTTCTCTGCCACGAGGTAGGTCGATCCAATTGGGGTTCGAATAGCCTAACATGGTGGCCTCCCCTTTGAGTTCTCGCTGCGATCAATACTCACGATGCCAAAGCCAACGAGAAATACCGACTTCTCGTACAAAGTCTCCTCGTGAACTATCCTTAGCTCTCTGTAATATACAACGTAACGTCGAAACGCGGCGAAATCTCGTCAACCTCGATGCTTGCTTATGGACTAAGCTAGAATTCTCTGTAAACGGTTGTGCAATTTCGGAGAAAGAGTGAACGTAGAATGTTAACTCGCGAGTTGCATTAATGGGCATGCAGTTAATAACGTGTGCTGCATATTCTACTCGTACGCGTTCGGAGCTTGCCGAAATTTAAAGTAAGAGGAAAGTTTTCAGGGCAGTCTCCGGTCTACGTGAAAGTTCGTGACACAAGAGGCAAGTCGTTTTGCAGTATTTTTTCCAAATTCTGCTAGTACTCTTTCGCCCACAGAATCACGGTTCCTTTATTTCGTTCATCTTTTTACATAAGCTCGTAGCACGCGAATCGACAATGCGAATCCTCGATTGCAGGGAAAGGTGGCCCGGTGTCGTGCAGTACCATGCTTCCGCCGGCATATCCAACATTTTATCTAAATACAGGCTCGCAAACAAACGCGTATCCCTGAACGTGCACGAATTCGTACGTGCATAAGTATATGTATACAGCTGCACATTGCGTCACTCATCCACAATTTCGGATACCCGCTTCGCCGCTTGCAATCGCAACGAGGAAGAGGAAGCGAAACTGCAATCCCCGATGACCTTTCTCTGTCTTTCTCTCCCCCTCTCTGTCTTCCTATCTCTATCTTTATCTCCATCTTTCTCTCTGTCGATTATGTCGCCGAATACGCAGGAACGCACGACACGCGTGTGTTGCAGTCTGTGTATCGATGTGTATATTCCACTGCTCATTCTCCTTGAGAGTTGCACAATACATCGCCTTCCCATTGTCTAGATCTCACGCGGTATCGCGCGTCCATCCGCGGAATCTTCTATGTACGTACAGCGGTTGCAAAACTAATTTTTACGCTGTTATTAATTTTCTTACATAAATCATACATGTTGAAGTATATGAAAAAGTCAATCGTCAAACGTCAGTTCGCTCCAATGTTTTTATACATCCTTTGATCAGAACTATTTCGAGATCGTTCTTTATGAATCCTCTACTTGGGAACTGTTCGTGTAGGTATATAATTTTCTCACCGGGACAGGGGATCCCTCGTGATGATGGTCTCGATTTCTAAATTTTTTATGAAGCCACTCTCTAACATCGAAATATGCGAGACCTCTGACGTTACGTAAGAAGAATAGAAAGTTTAAGAGTGTGTATTCACCCAGACATGAGCATTAACTTGAAAACGTCGCTCTATCTATTTACACATTGAACGACATGACCCATTACATATTTGCTGCTGTGACTTCGTCATCGCATACGCGTTTGAAATAAAAGTTAGGATGCTTTAGCGTATTCATCGCAATGATCGTCATTAACGTCTTTTTTTTCTCTTCGAACAGGTTTGGCGTGTAACAAATACAACCGGAAACGGTTAAGCCGCACAGTCGAAGTAATATAGTAGAGTAGAGTCGATCGTGCAGAGAACATTGGGCGCGATAGATGGATTACGTGCGACCGCTAGGCTCATTTCGCAGAGTGCAAAGAGAGGTGCGTGCGAGCATTGATCACGCACACACGCGTACCGTGCTCGTTGAGTGGAAACGCGCGCGCGCGCGCGCGCGTATGTGTGTGCGTTCGTACATGTACGTAGATCAGAGGCGGGCGCGCGCGCGCTACGAACAAAGAAAGAGCCCTAGCGACCAGCAATGCGGCAACGGTAAGCGCCTGCGCGCCACGCTATGTGAGTCAAGGACGACACGTGCGTCTTGAAACGACCTACTTATATCCCCGTTGCTTCGTACGCGATCGGCCCGCTCCACGAACTTTCCCGAGCGTAGAAATAGGACGACCAAGTCGAGTTCCAATGTTCCACCACCTCCCCCTTTACCCGTGCACGCGAGCTTCGTTTAATCGACTAACCGCTATACGCGCGGCACCGTTTTATCGCGTTTTAAAGTCACGATCGTGGCGATTGTTTCGATTCGCGCATTCTTCTCGATCTTCCCGCCTCCTCTGAAATTAATTGATCGATTAATTCATTTCGTATTCCCACTAGTAACGTGCCAGAAACTCGCCAGTGCGAGGCTGCTTTTACAATCAGGGGTGTGCGCTTACATATTCATTTGAGCATTTGCTGCGAACGAGGGCCGTCAAACGTGTATACATATTGACATCAAAGTGAATGTATGCGTGAATAAAACGGCGCTCATTCGGAGTGAATGTTCGTATTCACACCCTTACGTAACGTGAAAGATCGTGCGAGTATATACATACATGTATGTATGTCCAATCGTTACGTACACCAATCGCTGGAGTTCGTGTGCGAGCTTTAATACAGTATTCGAGCGTTTCGCGACAAATTTATGAGAAAAAACGCGAGCGTATTCGATTTGAAGTACGAGGTCAGCGCAGAAGTTGGAGTAAGTATCTGGAGAGATGAATCTTGATGGTCGCAGGCCACCGCGGCGCCCTATATGCGAAAGGTGGTGGATCGATAGAAAAATGGGTCAAAAGGTTCGGCAACGCTTTCAGTAGCGATAGCAGGTAGCCCGATTATTTTCGTACAGAGCGTGGTAGTGTTCGCGACTAAGGAAACATATAAAAGTCGCGGCCACGCTTGCAGATGTACATATTTATCATGGTTTTGCGCATAGCAGCAAAACAGAGGTTCGGCTTGGGCGTCGGGCTCCAGTGTTCGCCTTCGAGAATCGTATACACTGTGCATAAGCACGACGGCCCTTTGGACCTGTAGCACCGAGTCCAAAGACGGCTGGTATAAAAGGCTGTCTTGATTCGTCGGTTTTCTTCCCACCGGTAGCATAAGTAGCACGTTTCCGCGCCGCTTGTAGCCAGTTCCTGTTCGACCGTCATACGACCGTAGCGAAGCGCGGGCGTGTGGAATCTTCCGACACACGCGCACACACGAAAATACCGTACGTGCTCGTGTGTAACACGCGCGTCCGCGTATAACGACAGCTCGCGAGCATCACGCGTGTGTTTGCATGTATGTAGTACGTGAATAAGCATGTGCGCGCGGTGTCCTCGCCTGAATATCGTTTGTATGAGATGGAGAACGGCCTCGTGTGCTTCCTACATGCATGTGGTTGTGCGGGTTCCATGGATAAGTGAACGCCGCGGGAATTCGTGGTGCGCGGCCGACCAATGGGTGGCCAAGTAGCAACGGCTGCGCCAATCGGCGAGCAGAAATGCTCGCGAATGCGCGCCACAGTTTCCACCGGATGCCGATCATGCTTCGTAGTGGGGATGGGCTGAGAGTGCGGCACAGGCTACGCGCTCGAGCGCATCCTCGTTCGTCGCTGCTCGTCGCCGGAGTCGGTCGTGTTTCACGCTCGAGTCCTCTCCAACAGTCGCCCGATACCGAGGAGAGAGCATCCGTCGTTTGCCAGAAGCTCGTACGCCATCGTGGTGTTAACCACATTCTCTTTCAACGTCGACGGCGACGATGTTTCGGTACTCTCGTTTCCGATCTTCATCGTCTCAGTTCCACTCGAACCGCGTTACCGCCTGTGTTACTTCTTGGAACACCGAAACACGCGATTACTTCATACATCGTGGCATAGAAAAAAGGACTCGTGTCGCGAATCCATCTGATTCCCAATGTGTCGTCGTGGCGTGGTCCGCGATTTAAGTGCGTGGCGTGGTATCGGGACCGGAGTTAAAAATATAGAAATTGTGCATACACTTTGAGCATTCGCTCCGAACGAGCGTTATTTAGATTACTAGCTCGTTTTAATGTAAGGTGCTCCTTAATTCCAGTGGAAAGTGCTCATTCGGGGCAAATGCTCAAGTGAGTACATAATTTGATCGAAAACGAGCACCGATTGGTTAACTGTGGTATCACGCGAGTATCTTGAAACGATTGCTGTGTATCGTTTTGTAGTTTTCCTTTTAACTTAAAAATAATTTTTTAATACAAGTGTTATGCAACAGTCTTATAAATATTTGCTGCGTGTTTCAAACTTTTCTAAAACGTTTGGTCGAAATTAATAGTTTCCCGTTAGCCCAATATTCTACCATTTCGCGATTCTGTTATTTGTCTGTAAAAATGTAATAATCGTTTTGCCGCGTGAAATAAATCGCTGGAACGATTGCTCGAATTCAAACGATATGTGCAGTGAAAGACGATAGGTACCAGCGCGGCACATGGAGAACGAGCGGATCTTCACGAAGACTCTGAAGAGAGAAAGATATAGAGAAATATGGGAAGATCAAACTCGCCTCGTGGATGTTTACCTGATAATCAAAGAGTTTACTTTTTGTGCTCTAAAACAGAAAACAGGAGGAAAGAAAAGAATGAAACGTTGCTCGTACGTCGGTGCTCGTGTTCGTGTTCCTCTTGTCTCTCAGTGGATAAAGATGGCGGTCTCCTCGTTTGGTTGGTTCGTTGGTTGAGTGGTGAGAGGGGTTAACTGTGACGCAACCTAACGTCACGTGATCAAACCGTGGCTCCGTTCTCGCTGGGCCAGTGTGTGATCTAACCATTTGTTACGCCAGTTGGAAGATACGCAACGCCTCTACAGAGCCCAGGATAGACAAGAAGAGAATCAGCTTTTTTTTGCAACATTGCTTCGGGGCGGGCTCGTCGTCCATCATCCGACGCAACGCACCTTGATCTTTTTCTCGGTCGCTAGGTCAGTGGGGGTGAGAAACTGGCTTGGCTCTGTACTACGACAGTCAGTCTTTTTCTCTCTCCTATCGGCCTCACGACACATCTCTGTCTCTGTTCCTGCGCAGACCGAGCACGACCCGCTTTCGCGAGAAAATACAACCGTCGCATTTTTCTTTACGCCTTCCGATTACTCGAAGAACAAAGGCCAATTCGTGCAACAGAATTGTTTTAGTATAATTTTTCGGCTCAGCAGTGAAGACCGTGTTCCCCCAGCTGTAATCTGAAAACGTTAAGTAGCTCTGGGATCATGGAGAACACTGCAAGAGTGCTGACCATTCTTCGCATCGTCTTTTAACTAATAGTACCCTTCTGCTTTCCGGGTCGCGCTCGAAGTCACGTGTAAATTATTTTTCGTGCTCATCGACCGAAAAATATTGTTCCAAAAATAAATCGAGGCTGAATTTCTTTTGGGATTGATCATCGATCGCGATGTTTAACATTCTTTCCGTTCATCAACTTGTTTAAGTATTTCGCGTAGTTCGAATATGTTCCTGTATTGTCTTTAACAAGAATAATCGTTAGAACGTGTGGTAAATCGCGTGGTGCACCTGCTACATCGAACAAAGAAGCTTGTCTTGCGTTAGTAGCTTAGTAACTCGGTCTCGAACGTCGTTGCAAAGCTACTTCGTAATTGCCATTGCAAGATCTCCGGTCGTTAGAGCGCCGTTCACCTCGAGCCGTCTATACTTTCTAAAACCGCTTACTTTCGTAACTTGGCAAATACCGTCGGCTTGGTACACCGCGCACCGGATTGCTGCCGGTGATTACGAACTTGTATTTTTTTTCTTTCCTAATAAAGCGCAACGCTGTCGTTTTCCATGTAACAAGTGCACAGAAACGTTCTTTTTTTTCTCTTTTATCGCCACGCTTCATAGTCATTGCTTGACAAACTGGTTCTCAAACGTCGAGAGGTTCATTTTTTAAACATTACGCGAAATAGATTCACGTGCTTCGTACTATTCCGAGCATAACTGTTCTTTAGACAAACAGTAAATAGTAAAAGAAATTCTTGTTCCAATATTGTTCATCTTTTTCTATGTTACCTTGAAGACGGCATTCGTTATATGATTTCGTGACAAGCACTCGTAAATCATTGATGATAATTTCGAATGGCGGTAAAAGTTATAGAAGTTTGGAAAGTTACCGCTCCTTGGGAAGAATGGAGACGATGGTGGAACGAGATATGCCGTGTGCGCACGTACACGCAAAGAGGAAAGGGAAGTGGGACTGGCTTGCCTTGTGCCACTTCGTACTCGTACGCACCGCTATCGAGATTGTAATCCCCGATACTTTGTGTCGGTCTTGTAATATTAACAGATTTGTTCTTCCTTTTGGTACCTCCGTTCATCGACTGCGCTCGGTACAACCATCAAGCAACCGTAACGTGTAATTGTACTCAAACTCGGGTTTTTTTTTTTAAATCAGAAATTAAAATTCAAGTTTTTCTTTTTTCACATCAAATTCGAAGTTTACATAGAACATTGGTTATGCAGCGGAAGGGTGATCCTATTGGTCTATCCCGAAGGGTAGTGAAAGAAATTGGGAAATCAATGTGGAAAGCTGGAATGGTTGTGAACGTTAAGTCTTTGGGGGAAAAAGCAAACGGGTGATCATCAATCGCCATTTTATAGAAGGCACCGCATTGCGGCCATCTTTCGTAGAGTAACCGATGCGTTTCCATTTCCATTTGGGGTTGCACGATTGGCTCGGATTCCATTCACGCGCTGTCTAATTTTACTCGTTGGCCTCGAATCCGCCTTGCCATCGCTCATCGCGTGCTGCGCGCTTACCTGTGAATCCGAGCAAACACGTTTCCGATCGATGTCGCTAAAATGGCTCAAACTTGCTAATCCGTCTCTGCAATTCCGAAAACAGCTAGTTTTACGTTCTTCATGAATTCGTTCAATGCAGATTGCGTAGGTCTTTGTAAGCAATTAAGTTTGTCTATTCCACTGGCAACCTTCAATTTGTATGTTAACTGTTGCTAATGTATGCGACTGTGCAGAAATGATTAATGTGAGCGATAGTATTTGCAGTAAATGTATGAACTGTTGCGAGATGAGGCTCTGTACACTGTGCGTGTAAAAATAATGTTAAGAATAAACACTGGAATTTCATAACACATTTTTGTTCATTTTAGAGAATCCTAATTCAGTTCTATTTTCAGTTAATCTCCTCTGTCAACGTGGAGGAAGGTTGAAAAATCTTTCATTCTCGTTAAAACGAACGTTTGTGTACCGTTGCCTATAGTAATCCTGTTAGCTCCTTCGAAAAGAGGTTAAACCTTTTTGCAGGTATCGAATAATTTAACACGGCGATACCCAAGCGACTTAACCCGCCTTCCTCGGGTTTCAATTTAATCCGTTAAATAAGTATAAGCTCAGTTTACGCTACATCATTTACGCATTCCGGCTGGCTTTAATTATATTGCGGCAGCGCGCGGGCTAAGAGTTTTATATTCGCGGATACGTTTCGGATCTCCATTTTTTGCTTTCCGCCATTTGAAAATAATTCTCGACGTCTGCGCCAATGCTGGGGATGACATCATTGCGAAACGGTTGAACGACGGAGAGGAAGGGGTATCCGTGAAGATCGTGGATCATCACGAGTGGCGAGGGGAAACGCGCGGGGCGACGAAGAAGGGTCGAGAATGAAGAGGAACAGGCGCTGCTAGCGGTGGCCTCAAGACACTTCGTATCTCCTTAAAACAGCGCAACTTTTCCAATTCCTTTTGTACATACATTTGTTTCTTACAGCTGTTTAGCGAATTGCACGGGGAACTGAAGAAACAGTCTAATGGCTATCGTTAGGCATTAGGTACAGAGGTTCAGGGCATTAAAGTAAATGGGAGAGAAGGGAGAACGGGAAAACGGGGAAGAGGGAACGATCGAGGTCTTCTCTAGTGTAGAAAAGTCGCATAGAAGGGAGAGGAGAATGAAACCGTGATGTGATATAAGCATGAGGCCAGAGGTGGGGGGGCCAGGCAACCAGGCCTTGAACAAGCCAAAGAGAACAAAAAGCAAGCTTCGGAGATCCCTCGACTATGCTGTAACAGTACCGCCATTTCATGAAGTTGTACGAAAATCTATCACCACTTCCCTTTCTTTCGAGTTTCCGATGATCTTGAGATTCACAGCTAATCGAAAATCTAGTATTTTTACCATTTGTAGATCTCCTTGAAGAAAACTCAACTATTTATATGTTTCCCTTGGCTCAAACCGCTTGAAATAATTTTAAAGGTAGTTAAATTTGGTGGAGTTAATTCGGAATCATCGGTACCTTGAGGTTTGCCTAGTTAGTAGAGTAGAAACGCATGTAGTCCCGCTTCTCTCGATGTTCAAAATAGAAAGACCGAATGGGAAAAAATGTCAGTAAGGCATAATTATGCACAGACGCGTCGTAAGTCCATTGTGGATTATTGATTATTGAAACCACGTAAAACTTCTATTCCAGTTATCGAAATGAACGTTTTCCATTGGGAACTTGTATTATATTAATCGGGCATTTATAAAATTGATATTACGCGGCTGAGCCAAAAAAGTATCCTCTCTAAAAATTGTCGCAATTAATTCTAAACTTAGAAATATTCTCTTACGAATAGGCAAGCAGTATTTTACTTGGAAATTACGGAGTACGTAGTCATCGTCATTGCGTGCTAGGAACTGGCTGATAATTGCTGCACGTTACGTACGTCTGCAGAACTTTTTCTGTTATCATCTCGCCTCGGTTTTTGTGCCTCGGCAACGTTTTTACAGGCACGGTGAGTTCAAGACCGTGACTATATTATTTCACTGTCGTGATTCGTTGTTGTTTTCCGGAAATGCGTCAGTAGAATAAGAACTGTGTAAGTAGACCGGCAGTTAGCGGGAAACAATGAACGAGCGAAGAAACAGAAGAACGGAGAGGGTACGATTATCGTCGGAAATTCGATAACAAGTTGTGTAACCGCAACGGTTAACACCTTCGTAATCTGTATCCTCTTTTAACGTAGTCGAGCATTTTCAATGGTCGTTTTATTATCGTATGGTGGTTTCGCTCTTACCACTAGATTGCAATTCCATGTAAAGTAAACCCCACGAGGCTAATAACCAAGTTATTGTCGGCGAGATTAAACTTTTTCTTAATAAAATTTAATTAACCATATAAATCGTATAAATGGGAAAATATCGGATAATACGGATCTGACCTTTGGCACTTGTGTATCTTTGTACCGGCTTCTTCTCCACTCACAGTGAAGTGCAAAGGATGAAGAATTCTTTCAATGTATACAATCTGGGTCATCGTCGGTTCAAACGAAACTTCTAAATTTCTTCAAAGTACGTTCTTGCGTTTTTTTAAAAACAGAGGAGACACGGAGGAACGGGGAATAAGGAAAACGAAAGTGAAGACATCTGGAGGATAGAGGGAAGGAGAGGGAGCGAAGAAAAGGAAGTGTTGCGAGGCGTGGGAGAGGGCGTCTCCTTTGACGAAGCCGGGGTTTCACGAAACGACCTGCTCGGCTTCCATTCTCTATAGCCGAAAACCCACCCCAACTTTCACCCTCGCACGCCCGGACGACTGGATGCTCAAAGATGGCCGACCAGCTGGCTAGGAGGTCACCGGGTGCCTCGATAGACCACGCCCTACACTTGCCAAGCCCGACAACTTCTCACAGAGCCGATTTAGCTTCCATAGCCAGTACCAAGGGCGCCTCAAGGACGAACGGTTTCAAGAAGAACCGGACAGCCATGATCGCTTCTTCCCGGAAATTGCGTAACCACGCGCCGCGTCGCCTAGCTCGTTACTGATTTTCTCTAATTTCACCCTGCTCGTGCATAAAGTAAATGTCCCAATTTCTACCCAGCTAAGCATAATTTCGCTATCAACTGAACATAGAAAACAATGTATTTTACAAGTCGAAACTTATAATGAAAAGTATTTTCACAGGTTTTCCAAACCAAAAAATCATTTGCAAGTATTTTTCCTGTAGAATGAAAGCCAGAGCATCTCTAATGAAGGCTTAAAATACAAACCTCTAATGTCAGTATTTCTACTCAACCAAAACTCGGTGTTGTTATTTCTATTAACCCATGTCTGTATTTCTATTCACAGTTACTAAGAAAATCATGAAATCCTTAATTTCGTGGGCACGTATTCTTAATGAGAAGCGTAGCAACGCCATAAAAGGAGCAAATGTATGACAGTTAAATAATTATTTGTATAATAAAGACGAAACTTAATAAATCAATAAATGTACATGAAAAATGTATTGAAATTTTCTATAAAAATTGGAACGAACTTTTCGGACAACTCAATATTTGTTTCACTATCCCTCAGAAAGGCAACGAGACGCGTTATTGATTTCGAATTCTCACTTTCTTACAATTCATTTGCTATTTATCATCGCATTCTTCTTTATTCGAGATCCAGCTTGCAAACATGGGAACAGTCATTGACGGAAGTACAACGTCCAACAGATGACTAATCGCAAGTTTCGCAGAGCGAACGATTATTATGGAATTCAAAGACACGCGGCAAACCGTAGAGGTGAATATAAAGAAGCAGGCTGAGTCACTGCAGCGGTAATGCAGCGTATCGCCAGTCTTCTATCTTCGTCTCCTTCTCCCGACGGGCTTTAAATAGGTTTTTGGAGCGCGAGCTTTTTCGGGACAAAATCGATCGACCTGTTTTACTGGCCTAATTACCGGCCGACGTTGGAGTTCTCGTTCGCGTAAACTCGTTGCTTCTCTACGACTACATTATACGTTATACCATGTACATCACACGTAGGTATAGTATACGAGATTTTCCGCTTTAATGAAAGACGAAAAGATTTTCCTTCGCTAATATGCGAGACAGTTAAGGTTGTATGAACCCTTACATACATAAAGATAAATATCAGTAAATATTTTTTGTAAACGCTTATCGCTCCAAATGTTGGCTGGCATAGCTTTTCACCACATTTCTCAAACTTTTGGCAAAGATCTCACAGCTCATGCAATCTTAATTAGTACACTGCGGATATTTATGCATTTATATGAATTTTAAATAATTTAAAACAGCACAGTATCCAGTAATATGTAAAGAAATACAAAATATCCAAAGTAGAATATAATTTATAATATTCAAAGGAGAAAACAAATGCTTGCATGCATTTCGTTTTTTTTAATTTCATTCATAAAAATAGAAATTTCCATAAATATCCGCAGTTTACTAATTAGCATAATGTATCGGTTTGTAAGTCTGTAGTAGAAGTACTCAAGTTGACAAATGGATCATCGTCTACTGTGAAAAATTATATCTCATTCTATCTCTATTTTATTTCACGAACTATTTTTTTCTCTAACATATTTCATTCAGCTACAGCAGCCAAGTGTAACAGCAGTTCGTGTTGTCGAAACTTCGGAAGTGTACCATTTGGAGAGTCTAGGAATACCGGAAACAAGCAGTAAGAAGAGTTGTTACACCGATATAAATGAAAGTAGTCTTGTAAAACTTCATGATCACTTATGTAAATACTGTACGTGGGAATTACACGTGGGAGATCCATCTAGACAACGTTATTGCCAACTCGTCAGGACGGCCAATTCACGAAGCCAGGCCAATAAACAAACGCCTCGAAACTGGATTTTATGTAGCAACAAGATAGTTTAACCGGAGTCATTACTAAAAATGTTTGCATTTGTGCGAGGAACAGCATTTGTAATGGCTCCGTTTTATTTGTTATTTGTAATAAAAAGAAACTCATAGGTCGACTCATCCGACTGAAACAAACCAATTTCTGTGCGAACGAATCGATATTTACGACCAGTACCGATGCAGACAACTGCTTGCGTTTTAAGGATGTATTGGCTATACAGTCAATCCCAAAAGTTTATGTACCTCAAAAAGTCGGAAAAATAATGCTAATAATAAATAGCTACGTGCTAAAAAGTATAGAAGGAAATATCCAATTAAGTATTGACGCTG
>NW_017160008.1:913694-917550 GCF_001652005.2 Ceratina calcarata
TTATTAGCAATGTTCTTCCGACGTCTGATTTCTTTTTAAAAAATGCGTTTCTAAAGTGCATAAACTTTTTGGGATTGACTGTATAGCCAATACATCCTTAATTGCAAGCGCCTCTCTCCACCTGCAAGCTGCACCTGCAGATTTTTAATAAGATTGTAAATTCTCGATCATATTTTTCTTGAAACGTCGTATTCACTCGGTGCCGTGGAACGCATATTTTCCACGAAGCACGGTCTGGTTCACGTACTCTGTCTCCCAATCCCACGCCACCGAGACATCCTCATTAGCACCCCTACAAGCCGCGCATCTTCACCTGTCTTTCAATTACACCTCCGGCTCCAGCCTCCGCGATTTCTCGTTATCCTCGAAATCATGACGCGTTACGTAACGGCAGCTTACGGTGCGATTAATGTGCGTGCAGGACTGACTGGTCTCCTTTCAGAAATCGAGAAAATAGCGATGAGCGAAGAGGGACCGAGAAGAATGATGCGAGACTAACGAGCACTACGCACCGTTGCGTGCGACGATTTCAACACCGTTTAGATGATCATTTCCCAATATTTTCTACGAAAATAGAAGACGTTCCATGTCACGTTAATTAAAACCCTCAAAAATTAACCATTCTATTTTATGTAAAAAAAAACCTAGAATCTTTTCATGCTTGCAGCTAGTAGGGCAGTCTTTATTTTCTTTGTACAGAAATTCGTGAAAGCAATTCGAATTAACGAATTTAAGCGAATCGGCGCAGCTTCGAGAATCGTACAAAAGTAGGTGGAGCAGGAAACGAAAAAGATGGTAGAGAAGAAGCAGATGGATGGTGGAGGTGGTGAAGGAGGAGGCGGAGGAGCCGAGGTATTTCCGTTGTTATACGGACAGTCCGTTCGTTTGGCAGGTTTGTCCGAGGGCATGCGCGTGTCCGCCGATCTACCTGCGAGATCCTAGTTTGCCTGTCCAGGCCTTCTTTTCTCCTAGCCTGCTCTTTGCTCGCCCGTTTCTGTTGGCCTGGACACCTCTCGGCTGCCTGCCTACCGGTTTGCCTTGATCCCTTGAATAGCCAAGAGGTGGGTTGGTAGGTAGGCTTTCTTACGTAAGTGCTCCACTAGAGAGCGAGTTATCGTGGCAGGGTCAAGCAGACGAACCAGAGAAAGAGATTTCCAGGGATCAGTCGAACGCGCTAGGGCTCGACGCTGTCGCAGAATAATCTCCGGATACATGACCACATTTCCCTTTGGATAAATGGCCGCGTGTCACCCCCTACCTATTCTTGGAAGAGTACCGAATCTTATCTTTGTTTATTCTTCTTCTTTCTATACTGAGAACTCAGTTTGATACTCACGACGATTACTCAGAAAATGTTGGAGTTACAATAAAATTATATAAAACCTTGTTTGATTCTAAAACTTAGGACCTAAAACAGTACCAGCAATTCTGTGTATAACATTTTCTATACATTTCCTCTCTTATTCATTATTATTTATACTTTTCCTCTCTTAATTGTCACGCTCTCGTGACACTGTTTCTTTTTTCTATGATGCTGCGAGCTCGGACGACGAGCGATTCTAGGAAATTCATCCCTCCGGACGAGCCCGGTTCCTATCGGTGGCCATATATCCGAATATTACTGTACATACAATCGATCGTCCTCTACCACTGCGGTTGTTCAGAGAAAAGAATAGAAGAATGATTGTCCGTCTTAATAACGAGCTCATATTTTATTTAGCTCAATGCTCCCTTCGACAGTAAGATTCGACGAGTTCTGTCTGTTTATTGATTAGAATGTAATATGGATAATTCGTTTAGCGGCAAGGACGCGAACTTCATCGTCTAATTCATTCGTCGGACCGATTCCGTTTTAAATCATACGGACGGAGAATTGAACTCCGAGAGAGCAAAAGGAAAGACGGAGGTCGGCATTTTGGTGGCCGAGCATTCCGTGGATGCAGGCGGTCCAGGAATACCGGCGTGATTCGCGCGGACGGGCCACGGCGCTTGTGCGATGACACAGATTTCGCGTGCTCCCTCCAACCCCCTTCGCGCTGCCCCTTGCTTTCGTACTCTCCGCAAACTGGGCCAGTGCATCTACGAAACGGACGCGCAAATTTACTGGATCAACTTCAGCGTTCACCTCTCCGCGGGGTTGGATATTAGGGTCGCGTTCCGCGCCGCTCGGGGATTTTCTTCTCCTTATCATTTTATTTCTACACGCTGCAACAGACACTGCGTCGCATCGCTGATTTCTTCGTTTTTTTATCAATGTAATCTTGAAACTGTAACATCGGATAAATCGAGGCGTTTAAAAATGTAGGCGTACGAACTCTTCCCACGCTCACAGTTTAAAACCTCCTTGCTGTTTCAGTCTTTCTTGCGCTATCCATTAGAAATCCGCGGAGTAATGGCAAATTTGTATAATGAGAAAAATATGGACGGAGATTGGGAGCGCGGCAGAAAGTGGCCGCGCGCGGCCGTATTTTTCCGCAGCGAGAGCCGTCGCGTCGCCGGGTCGTCGGGAGGCACAATTGCGGAGGCTAGCTAGAATCACGCGTGCGCACGCTCACACTCGCCTGGCCTGGCGTCGCGTATCCATAATTGCGCTGCTTCCTGCGCATGAATACGGTTGTCCCACATTTCGGTAAGTACGCCTACCGTCGCGTTATTTTACGAACTAGGTCGTGCGGCTCGACCGTCATTCCGCGCGAGCCTAATCGCCGCGAGTCCGGCGTCGCCTGCTATTTTTCTTTTTACCAACTAATCGTCCGCACGCTACTTTATCGCTACGTTATCGTCGCGAGGAAATGCCGCGCCGCCATCGTCCGCGTGTAATCGTAAACGTGATATACTCGTATCGATGGGAAAGCGCTCGGACGCAATAAAGATTGCCGCGTATCATTATCATATTTTTGTTTAATATCACTTTAGAATGTTGCTAGGAGTACAACGATACACGTTGGTGTATCGATAAACACCCCGGTTGCTGTGGACGTCACAATTTCTATTCATTGCTTTTTTTTCTCTAATTTCATACTTAAATTATCTTAAGCAATAAGTTTAATCTATCCTCTATTCATAACATAATGTATTAAGATATACAAAAGTGTTCTTTAAGAAAGGATGCTAGTAGCCAATCATTTCATCAAACCCATAAAAGATAAAATTCTAAGAACTGTTCCATTTCCACTTTAGAATAAAAAGAATATAAATATAAACGTAGAAACGATACTACTTCAAGCTACTAAGATCAAGTAGTCTTATGGAGAGTCGTAGGTGGTGACATAGCGTCGAACAGCATGAGCGTACGAGTTCGACGCTCAGCTATACGGAAGCGCGTATTGCTGCGCGTATCATGCCACGGACCCTTTCAGAGGAAGCGGACTTTCGCCCTAGCTGGCGGGCCCGCGCGCCGGATCATCGTTAATTTTAGAGGGCAGTGTCGGCCTTCGAGCGGCGCGGCTGCGCCTCTCTTTTTAACGAGCACCGATGAGAACGAATTACTCTCGCTGCCTACTCCCCGTAATTATTCCACTTTTCGGTTTTCCGTCTTCCTTTCCGTCCTTCGGCGATATTCCCGGCTGATATTAACCGCGACCCGGAGCTTCGTTAACCCTGTGCCTTCCCATTACTGCGGCAATCCCGTTAAAAATGCTTGTTCCTTAAAAAAACTACCCGTTCCGTTGCAAGAAGCTCTTACACACCGTTGGCATTTCGTTTTCCAACGAAAAGAATCATTTACGTTTACACTCAGTTTGCCGTTTGTACATACACATCGTCTCGGTGCTGGAAAGGCGTCAAAGGTTGCACGAGCCCTTAAGGATGTATTGGCTATACAGTCAATCCCAAAAAGTTTATGCACTTTAGAAAC
>NW_017160008.1:918421-952198 GCF_001652005.2 Ceratina calcarata
ATTAAGATCGTTATTTTATGTTGAATTTTTAGACTGAATAGCAAAATTTTCATTTTATTCATGAAATATTAGGCATTTCTGTTATACTTCATAAACTTCTGCCAGAGATCTTACAGCTCATATGTTATATCTTTATTTGTTAAATTCGTTCAGATATTGAACTTGAAATTCCAATAAGGAATTAAGCTAAACCTGGATAGAGTATTTTTTTATAATTCGTATTCTCGCTATACGTTGTATTCGCCAGTTTTTACGTAACCACTAGATAGACCAAACGATGTTGTGCTTTTTCAGTGCCGGCCGAGCTATTGCAGTTTTGTAAGCGATTCTTAAAACCGTTTCCTGTGATTTACGCACGTGTTTGCATTTTACGCGTTTCTGTACGATGAGGTGAAATAAACGCCATATTCGTTCGTTCGGGTTGTTCGCAGTTCGATCGCAGATAAGGATAAATTACGCGTGATACGAAACGGATTTCGGGACGATAAAATCGGCACCAAAAACACACACATATACATCCTGTTACGAGATACGCACAGTAGTTCTAAAAACTAGATCTTGTCTCTGATATATCTTAAACTGTCTGACTGATTAGAAGACTGCGAATCGAACGTGATAATCGACGATTGACTTTTATCGTGTATCACGCGATGATCGACGTTGTCTATTTCCTGGCATGAAAATTTTCCATCGTTATTCCCTGGAAATGGAAAATCTAATTTCCTGCGGTTGCCAGTTGCCTCGATTCCCGAGCCACGTAATAACCACCTTGAGCATGTATGAGAAGAAGCGAGAGGGAACAGGAATTGCAGAATCATCGGGAGACGCGAGCGAAACGCGATACGAAAAAACGTTTGGTAATGGAACGAAGAAAAGTCGAATGGCCAGTGAGCATCGTCGTACGCACGGAGGCGCCCTTGGGTATAGCGGTATCGCAGCTGTAATGCAAGCTATTACGTGTGTGCGGGCGCACCTCGGAACCGCGAACGCACGCGATTACGTTTACCGATTTGTGGTCATAAATTAATACAACGATTCCGAGTAGATGGTACGCAATCACGCGTACCGTGATCCTGTGTACTCGCACGTATGTACATACACTTCGGACCAGCGTGTGCGCTCGCGTAGAGGCGAGAACGGCACAGTGGTACTCACCGTGGCGACTAGTTTCTTGAGTTTCATCGTTAAACGCGAATCGTGTCTGAAATGACTCAATGGGACTCCGATATTTCGAACGATCGTTTAGTTAACCTTTGCTCGAAGCCTGCAATCGTTCCACGACTTCTTTAAAGTATACACCTGGAGGTCAAGTACGCGTTATCAGCGCTGGCGATAAAGGTTAACATGCAATCGGAATCGCTAATACGGGAAAAATTCTGGATATCACGTCAAGCACATGAAATAATGTTCAAGGTATAATCGAACAGAGTCAAGTGTCTATTTCTTTATAATTCGAACGAGGCGCATCTCGTCAGCCGCTATACGTAGTCCTCGCTATACGTTCGATGCGCGGTGTTGAGAGATTCGAAATTTCGAGCCTCGAGAAATCTCGCGGATGTGAACGTCGTGGCCGAGATAGAGCATTCGATTCAGTGAGCAACACTGTTATACATAGAGTAATCATGCGCGCTCCTCCAGCTCTCCGGCAGGCTGCTTCGCCCACCTAGCCTTCTGTTAGGTTGCGTAACGCTGCAGAGTCATGCGATAGGATAGAGCTGCCGTGGCACGACCGGCGAGAAAGAACGAGAGCCACAGTGGAAACGGATCGAGAGAGACGGACGGAGGCGAACTCGCCGATAGATCGAGAGCGAGAAAGCGATATAGTCTGAGCGCAAAGTTAGGAGGTAAGGAAAAGACGGATCGCGTTCGGGCGGCGAGGAGGACGAAGAGAAGGGGCGGTGTAGCCTTGAAACATGCCGCGAGCGCGGTTTCGTCGCAAGTTCCGTGCACGAGCTCGCTGACTCGCGATCGCGTCGAATCGTTTGTTCCGATCTTTTTCCCACGTCTTCGCCGCATCGTTCTTCGCGCCGCGTTGTACCGTTACCATTGCCCGCCGTTATTGGGATTTTCGTGTTTCCTCGATCGACCCGCGTCAACGTCGCGCGCCTCCTATCTGCGCCGCGTCGTTCGACACCTCCGTGAACCGATTCTTAATCCGCAGCCATGAAACTCTGTTTCTTGCGACGGGCAACGGAATGCATTCCAAACAGAGGTCAAATTAAACAAGAAGGGAAGATAAATACGACGGTCCTATTAATCGTCGATGAAATGCGGCATTAAATCGGAAGAGCATCCTGGCAACGATAACTGTAGACCATTAACGTACCTGAAATAACGTAATTTATTGTTCCGAACAGTTTTATCTGCTGTATGGTATCAGCGATTAATACTCGGCCGGTTAATTTATCGAGGAAACCCGGTATCTCCGTTCGACGCGTATATCATCGATGAGAAATGTATTGCGTCGGGATTTCTCTACAGCCATAGCCCTCTTCGAGCTGCCCATGGGCCGGAGTTGTAGCGATACTCGGAGCGCAGTACAACGAACGAAAGATATTCGCGGTCAGATATATTCCATGGTTTCCCCGTAGAGCGATCGGATGCGAATTTCCAAGAAGCGCAGTGATAGATAAAAATAGATAAAAGCAACGGCCTGCTGGCTTTCTGGGAACGCTTTCGTCAATCAGGGTCACCAGTGCACTGGTGCGTCTCGTTATGTCTAAAAGCAGTTTCGTGTAACTCAAAGAAACCGAAGCTCGTCTCAAGCGAGTCAACGGACTAAATGCCACACACATATTTAAGATTAAGTTTATCCTGAAAGAGGAGCTTCGTAAGTCGTTCGCATGCGGAACGCGTATTTTTTCCTTCCAAGTACGTACGTTGCACGACTGCGCGGCGATTGGCAGGAAAATCGCGGAGCGCGCGCGCGCGCAATAAAAGAAATGTGCGTGCGAAGTGCAATCGATGGCATGCACGCACGGCGCTTTGCGCAAAAATTGCGAAACCGCGGGACACGCGTAAGCGAAAGCCTGGCCAGTTTTTTCTTCGCCGAGCACGTTCCGCTTGTTTCTTAATCCATTGTCGGGTCCGACGTCAAGGCTGCACGCCTCGCTAGAAACACGGGCTGCACTTTTCCGAGCCCGTGCTCGTTAGTGCGAACGTTACAACGTCGCGGCATTAAGGACGGGAGAAACTTTTTTTTATGATTCCGCTTAAGAAAGGTGGCCCGATAATCGACGAACTTTCCTCTACTTCTGCGCTAAAAGAAAGACGATTTCGGTTGAAAAGGATCAGGAGGCCGCGCTCTCGTCCAATAAGATGCCCGAGAGTCGCAAAGAGGGTTTGGTCGGCGAAGTCCGGGAAACTAGAGCAGAGGAAAATGGGAGAAAATGCGTCCAGAGGGAGGCAATGTAAAGAGGGAAGACAGAAGTGGTGGTGGGGTGGGAGGGGTCGGAACAGTGATGCGATATCGTAGAGCTGTAGTAGTAAAGGAGGTGAACGAAAAGCGAGGAGTCGAAGGGAAGAAACATAGGGAAAGAAAAAGGAAGGAAAACAGAAAGAAACGCGTGGCACGAGGGTAGGTGGTTTCGACTTCGCAGTAGGCCTCGATCGATGCTGTTACCATGGCTACAGGGGCAGTACCGCCGTGCTCTACTACTGATTATTTATGTCAAGAATCCCCCCCTATTTCGAAGCCCGGAACGCGAGCTCGAACCGCCCTAACACGACCAGCGATATCCGAAGAGGTCTGCTCTCCCAAGATTTCGAACGATTTCCTTTTAATGGAAAAACTTCACGTTCACTGACCGATTAGTAAGATTTATAAAACTTCTGAAACCCGATGCCATTTTTATACAATTTTATCGGAAATGTTCTATAGGCGAATTTATAGTTATGTAAGATAAAATAAATTGTTAGGGGCATAGAACTATATTCTGATAAATTATTAGCGATAAATAATGTTAAACGTTTAGGAAGCCTAATTGGATACAGCAAAGGCCTGCAAAATTCAATTTCCTAAATTAATTTTTGCTTCAGTCAAAAAAGTGTCAAGTACTCCCTCGTACATTACGTTCACACGACGGTAGGCGAAATTGTAACGGTGAAATGTGCAAGAGTACCTTCGCTAGATGAGAACTCTTGTAAAAATTGGATTAATAAGATCGCCGTCATTACGGAATGATAAATTTTCAAGTGAATCATTACGAAAGTCAAACGATATCGAATTGAGAGCGAGGATTAGAAGTTGGCGTTTGAATGATGAATATCGCTGGTGGCAGCTGACGACCGAAGATAGAGCCTCTGTGCTCTTTTTCAGAACGAGCAGGATGGGAGCGAATATGCATATGCGGAGGGAAGTGCTCCCGTTGGGAAGGATGTGCTTTCGATCCAGTTTCACCCTTCCATGGTGGTGGTACCGTCATAAGCAATCGATACTGCGCCTAAGGGCCGCGGTGCCGTGCTCTATCAGTATAAACGCTATCGTTCTAACTTGCGCAGTACACACACAACGACAATTAGACCTGAATAAATTGACGTCATCTTCTCACATCTCCACCTCTCTTCCAACGTAACATATCTTTTGCAAAGTTCACCCACTGCTGAGGCGACCTAATTTTCTATGTAATAGTTAAATATAACTTCGAAGAAAAGAATAACCGACTTTAAAACATTTTTTCTGTTGTCATTAATATTAATTAACATGATTAACTGCTCGTTAAATTATAGTAGACGTTTAGTAATTAAAAGAGAAGTAGATCATAATTGAATATTGTTACATGAAAACAGTTATTTTCTACATTGCACTTAAGGATAGACGCACCACGATTCTTGGTAGATCTATGTATGTACACAACATGGATTTGTCATGCAGTATTTATAGCCGATGGTCATTAATGTTCATTTAAATGCAAAATGACCACGCTCTTACGGATTACAGTGCAATTACCAAAGTACGTACGTGACTCGTGACGCATGTGAAAATTATAGAATGGTTCGGGTTGAAAAAAAGAAAGTTCGATATGAAACGAATTAAATAATTAAGTATTACGAAGTATTTCCACTTTGGTAAATTTATTCCAAATTTCTTCGGATATTGAATCAATGTAAACCTACAATTTATGCTCTCTACGTCGCATATAAAAATCAAAGTACGGATTTCACATTTCGCTCTTTACCGTCAGTAGCATCTCATTCTTCGACACATTTGTTGTTGTTTTTACGTGTGAAATAAAAATTAGCAAATATTGGGTTTCCGAGGTCTATTCTTACATTGTATATCTCTGATGTAAATTGTGCGCAATGGGGACAATTATTCATCATCGAGAATGTGCAATGTTGATAATACACATAGTGGGCGGATGAGGTCATATATACAATAAATTTAACGAGACTTTATAAGCTGCTTTTTATACTTATTTCGAGTTCTTCAAGCTTTAAACGAACTTATTGCAAATTAAAAATATATCTTCGCTTGTTCCACTGCGAATTGCGTAGTATAAAAACTTTCGAATGAAGAAATCCCAGCAAGTATACGTATTTGTTTAAATAATTATTATCTGCATTTCGTTCCGTGTAGAACTGATATGAGAAAAGATGCAAGTTAATATTTTCACCGAAAAAGATCAATCCTACTCAATCGCAAGTTCGTCGAGGCATTCGTATCATCGTAACGTTCACATCGCTTTCATTTACACCTGTTCTTACTCATTTTACCTTTTTATTCTATAGACGTACATTACAGTTTACTACAGTCAACGTCCTTCGCTACCTCACACATTTTTTTTCAACCTTAACTTACGCGACTATCGAACTAAAGCAATAATTAACGAATTACCTTCTTTTTAAAATATTTACACGTCGATTGTATATAATACAATTTGCATTTCACTTCTGTCAGCAGCTTCTAGTAAATAACATTTTTATGCGAGATCTACCCTTCCGAACTTCTTTCGCTAGTCTTTTTAAATCTTCGTTCACAACTGTATTCAACGTGATCGACGAACACCTTTAAAACACCATAAAGTTTTATCAGAAAACTGTCTTCGTATCTATTTAACACTGTCAATGAGTTACGCATCGAATACTTTTCGAAAACGTTTTTAACTTTCGAATGAGAATAGTAACCTCAATTGAACGTAACACGTTCCGTGATATAAGCCTCCCTTTTTTATCACTAAGATTCGTACGATATACTTAATTACAAAAGAATAATGTTACAATCGCTTACATATTACTATTCCCAATCCCAGAAGCGCACAGCTTTATAAAGGACAAGTGTAAACGCCCGAACGGCGAAACACTTCGAGGGCATCCTATGGTAATCATAACATATTATACGTATAAATAATAGGATGAAAGACACGGTGATGTGAACAGAAGAGGTAAGCATAATTATTTCGTATGACTCATATGATGTAACAGACCAAAATTGTTTTACGTACTTGGCTCCTTCGATTATGAGTTTTATCGTTTGTGATCTAAGCCCAATGATTTATTGTACAAAACATTAAATACGAGAATAGAGAATTGCATCTATGCAAAATGGATATCGCGCATCTGCCTTAAATGCCAAATTCCTCCTCAAAAGAAAAGCAGATGTTTCGAAATTAAAGCTGAGTAAATAAAATTAGAGACTTAGGTGCATGATTCTTATGACGCGATCGCTAACAATTTGTCTCTCTCAGTTTTGTCTACCGCCGCCACATGATCGGGTTTTTCACCTCGTGCGTAACGCTCCCACATCTTTTTGTACAGCATTTCCATACCCAACGCGTAAAGCTTGCAGTTGAACAAAGGACTCTCAGATCGTGCTTTCCATACCTTGACTCGCGCCGCCTTTAAGCTAAGAAGAAAGAAGCAATTAATTCAACCGTACTAAGTACAAACGACGACAACAAGAAAAACGGTGTATATACTTACTATTCTCTGTCCGTTCCTAAACGAATAGCAATATCTTGATATTCTTGCCGTGTCCGCGCAATCAGTTCTGGACATCCCAAAGTGTTCAATTGACTAGCAGCAACGCGAGATGCTAGCGTCTCGCCTGGTAGCGTGACCACTGGAGTTCCCGTCCACAAAACGTCCATACTGGTCGTGTGACCATTGCATAACGGTGTGTCTAGGCATACATCGGCCAACTGGCCTCGCCTAACGTGTTCTTCTTTGGCAGCGACGTTGCTGAACAAGATTCTACCGGGCGCTAAACCTAATTGTTGAGCTGTTGCTTGTAGGTTTGGTTCGCCAACAGCCGGGAAACGCAACAACCACAACACTGAGTTTGGCACATGTTTTAGAATCTGAAATTATTGATTAGTACGTCATTATAGGATGTTCCAGTCTCACTGGATAAAAAATAGTGTACAGAAAAATTCAATAGACTCACATGTGCCCACATATGAAGCGTGAGCGGATCGATCTTGTACAGTTGATTGAAATTGCAGTAAACAACTGCGTCCTCCGGCAGACCGTACTGCTGTCTTGTTGTGATCATAATGTTTTGAGGCACTTCTTCGCCGGTGGCCGTCTTGTTGTTTACTTGTGTGGTGGCCATTCCATTTTGAACTACGACGCCATTTACGGACATTTGGCATTGTCCGGAAGCGATCATTGTTTCGATAGGAGTGGTGGTTGGCAGTTCCGCGACTTTTAATGAGATCTCTACCGGCTTGTTCTTGGTATCGGCCATAACCACTTCGCGAATTTCTTTCACGCATGTGTTCTCAATCATCGGAGAAAGATCGGTGGCGTTTATCACAGCTACGTTATCCGCGACTTTACCCTTCATGTTCAATTTGTCCGTTAAAATAAGTCGTTCCTTCAGATGTGGGAACATTTGTCTGTAAAGAGTAGCCGTATCAGTAAACGAGCTTTTAATGTACAGTTTCAATATGAAATAAGATGAATTAATATTTCACACTTACTTGTGGTCACCAATGAAGTACGTGTGCGGCATGTAAGCAAGCTTCTCGCTGTATTGATTAGCAAGTTCTATCGGCGACGTGACCTCGTCCGTGATTAAGTAATCCATGAAACTGGCTCCAGACGTTCCCGGATATCCAAGCCACATCACTTGAACCGGCGCCGGTCGCAGAGCAAATATTTCATTCCTAGCTCCCTTCGTGTAACCGTTCATGTTTACTAAAATATGTATTCCGTCCGCGTTGATGCGATCAGCAGCTTTCCCATTGCACGGGATCTGCGACAGATCGATGAAGTGCTCAGCCTCTCTAGCGATCTTCGCACGGAAAGTGGTTCCATCGTCTGAGCTGAGGGCGTAACAGAAGACCTCGACGTTTTGTCTATCGTGAAGGCCGGGGATCGACTGCATCAAGTGACTAGTAGGATGATTTCCAAAGTCTGACGAAACGTATCCAATTTTCAGGCGATTACCGACCTCACGTGGATACTTGTATGGTTGTTTGTGGAGAACATGAATCTACAACAATTATAAGAGAAAAGATATATTTTAAAGTTTGTTGGGTTACGACAATCGGACGAAACTGTGCGTAATTGTCTAATTTCAACTATTTTTGAAACAAAACAATTAATTACCTTCTCAATGCATAAATTTGCATGTCTAGCAGCAATGGCTTTTCTGAATTCATGCGACAATGGATAAAGCATAGAATGGTGCGGGTGTACGCTAGGTAATCTGTTCTTGTCCAGTTGTTCGGCAACGATCGAAACTAGCTTCTTCATTCGAGCTTCGTAATCGGTCCAATCACATACAATTTGCAGGCAATGAGCCAGATTGCAATACGCATCCGGAAAATCTGGTTTCAACTTCAGGGCAGTTCTGTACGATTGAATAGCCTCCGGGATGTTACCAGAATCTTTGTGAATCGAGGCTAGGTTCGAATGAGCATCAGCGAAAGCGGGATTAATTTGAATAGCTCTTGTATAGCATTGGAGAGCCCCTTGTATGTCTTGCATTTCTTTCAGTGTATTGCCCATATTCGAGTAAGCGTCCGCGAAAGTCGGTTGAATACGAATAGCCTCCTTGTAATGCATTAGTGCCTCGTTTAATTTTCCCTGTTGTTGTAATACGGAAGCGAGATTGCTATGAGCTGCAGCAAACTCAGGGAATACTTCAAGCGCTTTCAAATAGAGTCGAGTCGCTTCTTCAATATATCCCTGTTCGCGTTTTATGTTGGCCTGCAATTAAATAAATGTTGTGTGTCTCGTCCAATTCGTTTACTCATCTTTCATTCAGAAATTTATATACCAGATTATTAAGGGAATCGGCATGGGACGGGCAGAGGCGAAGAGCTGTATTATAACACTCCTCAGCCTCGACCACTTGTCCCTTCTCTTTAAGCGCGTTCGCCAAATTGCAGTAAGCATCTGGGAAATTTGGTTGCAGTTCAATGGCACGCCGGTAGGTATCGATCGCCAAATCGATAAGTCTGTAAAATAAATTGCACGTTCATAATTTCCTCGAGAAATACGTGGCATTACTAAGCTACGGAATAATCAAGGAAACTCACCCTTGTTCATAATAAACGCACGCCAGATTTCCATGTACGACAGCATTGTTGGGACTGAGATTCAACGCACGTAGATATGCGGCTACAGCTCTGTGACAAACAGAAAATTTTGTGGATCGTTAAAATTCGTTATACAATACTCGGGCGAATACACTTAGGTCGTTTTCCCAATCAGTGAACAAACGACGAATCACAATTTCATCGATAGGCGCACACCAGCGTATACATGAAACGTGTCATTTTAGAATGTAGAAAGTTCTTTGTTGCCTTTCTAATTGGTGACACCGGTGTCCCGTGTCACCACACCCGACGGCGTTCTCTTACGAATCGGACACGTGCCGTACACATCGCTATACATATAGTGGGGCATGTCACGAGTAGACCAGACGCCGGCGAGGCTACACGAGAATCGATTGGAAATTAACCTTTTCACGTTGTATTTAATCCATGAGATACATCCGGGCGTGGAGGATCTTGATAATGCCCGCTCTAATTGTACGCGTAACGAGGGTGCGATCGTAGTCGAGGGCGAAATCACTGTGTACACGACAACGCACTGGTAGTCCATTCCTCCTCCATTTCGATGTCTCGATAAATTAATTTGTATACTCTTTATATATCTCAAATTTCAATCTTAAATCTTAAAGATTACAGCCACGCATTCGCTTCGATAAGGAAAATACGAGAATCATCGGTAGGTTTCCGCGGTGTAACTCACCACGAGCTACGCGTTTTTGGCAATATATCCCTTAAGAGGACTTACACCCACCCACGAGGAGAGCAAAGGGGCTCTCTTCTCCGTACGAGGGCGGAGCAATCCTTGGAATCGATAGTTGTCCGGTTTCTCCCGCGATTGTGCGTAATATTGGAAAATTCCGCGGGAGAACACGCGTAAATAAAGAAATCCACACCCTTCTTGCTATAGAAATCATTTTCTCTGCCAAGTAATTCTCACTATTTCCATCGCTATCTAAACCCTTCCATAAAATAAATCTCAACGTCTATTATGCGTGTACATACAGTAAAACAAAAATATTTTAACATTGAACAGCAGTGTTCCAAGCTATGTTAGTATCGAGATTGCTGTTAGAAGCACGTCTAGGTAATTAGAAATCTGAGTAACGGAAGAAGCGTTGCTGGGGGGACATCGCTCTGATGAGACAAAGGACGATGAACTTATAAGGACGTCGTATGAATATCGATTTGGTGTGTACACACCAGCTCATGCGCTCTGCCCCCGATTGCTTGGCAAAAGTGTTTCGAAAACGGTAAACGCGTAAGATTCTTCGACCTCGTCGTTCTTTTTCAAAAAATCAAACCGCTAACACTGGAAATGCAACAAAGAACTTTTGCAAATCTATCGATTGTATGACTCAGGACTACCATTAATGTGTCAATGCAGCATCAAAGGAATAACCGCAGAGCCAATTTTCTGTAGCACAGACTATAAAATCTACGTCTATACCGAGGAAAGACGAAGATCGATCAAACTGTGCATCTTAACTCTGTATATATGTATCGATATATTCTGTCATATTATGATAACAAAAATTTTGTATTTCGAAGTCCCTATACAGCATCGAATTGTTTGTCTATTTCAACTGACTTTCGCTTGATGAAAAGTTATAAATACAGTAATAAAATTTCATATCTACCAGTCTAATAATAATTGAAATCGAAAAAGTCGACCTCTACCTGTATATTTATTGAATTCGTGATCACATCTGTGCCATTTTAAACTGAAATCTAATTACGTATAAGACTATCGTTTCAAGTTATAATTATTAATAATGAATATTCAAATCGCAAGTTGGATTTCTAAATTGTATCAACAAGCAAAAGTCTACTTTCAAAATGATATTTATTCAGCATCAAAAATCATTGCCGTTGATAGTTTTCTTACCTATCGAATATCCTGGCCTCTTTGAGCACGTTGCCAAGATTGATGTAGGCGTCCAAGAAATTTGGATCCAAAGCGACGGCCTTCTCAAAGTGATGAATTGCCAGCCATATCTCGCCCTGGGCGTTGAATACACAGCCAAGATTGCTCCATGCGACCGCGAAGTCCGGACGTGTTTCAATCGCCTTCAGGTAACATGCCTATAGGTACAAAAATTAGTTTAGAGATGCTCGCGTATCGTCGGGGACGCGCCGCGCACACTGCCCAGCCTCTCCTCGCCGCGCCGCAGCTTCCACAACTCTTCACCATCTTTGATATACCTTAGAGAACATTCATCCCTTCACAGTTTCGTTCTCCCTGTCTTTCTTCATTGACCCTTTCCTCGATCACACCAACCTTGATCATTGACAATGAGAATTCAATCTCTGAGTACAAATTTAATCAGCAATCATTACCAAATTAATCATGACTTTATCGGTGATTAGGTTGCATGAAAAAAATGTTTAAGATAATTCTTTGTTAAATAAACACTCGTTTTTGACATTCGATAAAATTGATAAATATTATAATAGTACAGTATCATCAATTGTTCATATTTTATCAATCAATCGATTGCGGAAGCTAATTTAAAAAAATGGTCTTGCCTATGGTTTTCGGTTCTTTTCGAAGGAAAACGAGAACAAATTAGAGACATAGAAAACGAAGCCCTTGTTGCAAATCATACATAACGTGTAATGGATTGGAAGTTGGTATCAGAAGAGGAAGAAGGGTTTGGGTGCGCGCTAGAAACGCCATCGAGGAAAAGGAGCGATCCGAGTATCAGTCGATTCTCCAGAATGCGTCTGGTGGACTCGATGGCACTCAGAACACCCACCTTCATCAATATTGCCGTAATTCACTTGGCCTTCCGATATCTTTATCCATTCCTACTGAATACGATTCAACAATATTTTATGCCCAATTCTAATTAAAAGTCATCACTGGTACAACCCAGAATTATCCCTCCTTGATTTATTGTGAAATGCCTTTTACGTAACGACGCTTCTAAGGATCAAGCAACGATTGTGTATCGCGCGTGCCGAGAGGCGGGCTGCATTCTCATTAAAAAACAGAGTAATCCGTACCTAAACAATAAGTAAAAGGGCATTTACAGTCGGCCGATCTCTATAGGAATTGGTAAAACATGATTGGACGATGGTAAAGATTGATAAGATAACTGGGAATGGATAGAAACGAAGTTGGATGAGCTTTAACAGAGGAATCACGTTTCGATGATGAAACGGTTTCGTTCATGTTTCCGTCCTTAATTCCGTATGCTCCTGCGTCTGCCGCGTAGGCAAGCACAGACGCTATGTTGATCTGAGTTAAAATGTGATCCAACTTCCAGTCTCTCGTGGAACGACGGAACCAAGTCGGTATGACGGAGTATTCAGAGATCGGCCTTGGGAATTACATTACCTGCAGTGTACCCTTCGGTAGGTTGACGGTAGGTACGGCTTGCAAGCTCTCATAATAAACTTAGACCGAGAGACAGTGTGTTACTGAATAACCAGATTCAGATTCACCCTTTGACGAAGGAACCCATGGTAACCGACCAATCACTTTGCTCCGACTTCCCCTCCTAGATGATCAACCCATCCACAACAATAAGACAGCTGCGTTAATGTCTCTTCACTGATACTCTTCGCCTCAACTTTGTCTTTTTTACTTTTTTCTTTTTTAAGTAGGAATATAGAAAGTACCTAGTCATGCGTGTTGCTGAAAGACACGCTTCGCTGAGATCGTCAGCCACCATGTTAGAATCGCGTAAACTTTACCCCAGTGCATCTATAACGGCCGTTTCCAGTTTCATTGGAAATAAACCTACCAATACTAGGTCACCGTACAACAATAATTTTTTTCTGTTACGTAGAAATGAAAATTTAAGAACTGTTCTCCCTGCTAAAAATTGTAATATGCATTGACAATAAATGAATTAAATTCCCTTTAATCCCGTAAACAAGCTGTGTTTCAGACTGATATATTTCTGTAAATGTAATGTAAATTGTTGGTGGCAGAACGTACTAAGCGAAAAATAAACGAGCAAACTAGAGAGAGCTCAAGAACAGCAGGAAGTTAAATGGAAAGTCTTTCCTCTTGCTGTGTTTAATGTCGCCGAGTTTACTTGCAAACAGTACAATGGTATTAAATAATCAGACACATACTAATACAATTTCAACAAGTTTAAAAGCGAAGTTTTCTGCTGCCCATACTGTTTGCAATTATTTTTACTCGTCGACCATCGCCGCGCCGCGCTGCTGTTATGAAGCAGATCACTTGACTCGTTTATTTTCTATTATACATAGTTCAAATAAACGAAATTCTTGGGAATCGAACAACTCCCGTGAATTTCAAACATTAAAAATACTTTCATTCGCGTGTCATGTAAATAAAACTGATTAGACACAAACAAACGCAGAAAAATAATAATCGATTCTGTTCATCGGTCGTCAAAGTATTTTTATCGGAAGTCAAGCAATCTCGCGCAATTCATCACCGTACACACAAAACTGTTTACTTTCAAAATTGGAAAGAGTATTTGGAAAGAAAAGGTTGCGTTTCTCCACGTGTATCTAATGGATCAATATACCTAAAGTACAATACACATTCAGAACGAGTTAAATCAAATGTGATGAGCTTAAATACTACAGTCGCGCGTTGCTGATCCTATTGTAGCCCACTGGAGCAAAAAAATAATAATATTTCCTTAATCAAGCTGAAAAAAAAATGTTGTTGCTGTAATAGGATCGGCAAATATTGTCAGAACGTTGCGATAACACTAAATAAAGAAATTCCACTGATGGTTCCATCGGTGTTATTGCAACACGCGCAATACAGGAGGTACGTCATATAATTTTTAGTAAATTTCAGACGTATACCCCTAAACTGCGTTTGATGTCTTCCATAAAAAGTCATTTCTCCCTTAAACATTTCTTTACTTCGGAAACAGTAACAGACACCGAACGCAGTAATTAGTTGATTAAATAGGAAAAACGCGCAATGGATGAATTACTATCGAATTCTCGACAAAATTGCGTGTCTCGCTTAGAAACGACACGGAACTAATTTCGATAGAAGATCATCACACGTCGCGCACACACTTTATTGCAAAGAGAAAGAACTTTCCGCCTGTAGTATGTAAATACTACTTGTTCCTATTTATTCTTTAGAGCAACTGACTAGCGCTCTTGCACATCTTACGAAATGCATTTGCACCTTGTCAATAACGTGATCAACGAATCTTGATAGCAACGATCAACGTCTTCAGATATGACTACAGTACCAATGCATTTGGATATGTGCGTGACAAATTAATGTATAATGATATGCGATAAGCGATAAACTTACCTTGGCTTCGTCAAGTCTTGCTAATGCTTTCAAAAGATTACCCAGATCACTCCTCACACAGTAAAGATCCTATAACAATATGCAATATACATTTATTCGGTGATCGTAAAAATCGCATATATTCGGAAGATTTCCCAACAGCGTCGCATGAAATGATCGAATATAATGTCAATTATAAAGTTGTATCATCAAATAACAAAATAGGTGCTCACGGGGTTATATTGTAGAGCAGTCACGTATGCTTGAACTGCTTGTTCCATATCTCCCGCAGCTACCAATGCTGCTGCTAGATTGATGTAACCATCAATGAAATCTGGTTTCAATCTAACAGCATGACGGTAGTTTTCCAATGCTTCTTGTAACTGGCCACGCTCCTTGAAAACATTCCCAAGATTGCTGTATGCCTCTGCCAATAAGGGATTCTGCTTGATCGCTAAACTACTGTAATGAGCTGACCTAGAATAACAATAGAAAAAGTTTTGTAGATATTATCGCATGGGCATTTCATTTAAAAATAACACAGCAATAAATGTTAAAAATAATATTTACTTTTCCAGCCTCCTACACTGAAAGTGAATAGAAGATAGTAATAGGAGAACTCCAGTGTTATTTGTTTCCTGCCTCCAAAGCTGCATGCAGTGTCTTTCAGCATTTTCGTAATCCCCAGCTTGATATTCTCTGTGAGCAAGTTCCAATAACCCTGAAACACAAAAATAGTACAAACTTATTTAACACAGTACAATATAAACATATTTTCATATGTAAGAAAATACAAAATATCTCTTTTATTAAGAAGTTTTGCACACGATATGTTTTTAAATTAGTACATCGCATGTAAGTGCTTTTCATTAATACGTGTACGCAAATAATGCAAAAGTATGAACTTCGTAATGAAATGATTTAAACGCAGCCCAAACGTTAAGTATTATATGAACTGCATCAGGAAAAAATGTAAGATAAATTGGCTGTATTATTAATTCGTTTATCTTTGATGAATCATTACATCAAAAACAAACAATCCGAAAACGTTTGAGATAAAAATAAATTCTTCGATAATTCAGAATGCTTTTACGGAATAAAAATTAATTACAAGTACGTATACGTGTTACATCGAAAATTCGGTAGACTCGGTTCAAGTGAAAACAATGTGCTTCTGCGTTGACTAAAACATATCGATTTTCTTTTGAGCCGGCTCGCCGAAAACGTGAACTAAATGGCGGACGGAGGAAAAGAGTTACGAATTAAAGAAATACGAACAATAAGAATCGACGGCAACGTTAATGGTCTGATTATCAGCAATCGCAATTAGCTCTTTGCCCTGGGTATCCTGCGTAACAACCAGGAGATTCTGTCCATTTTGCCATTCGACGGTTCCATTACAAACGTCCTCCGTGCTGTTGACCACGCTCCCGATTATCCCGTTCGAATTTTTCAGAACGTTCTCTTTCTTCTCGGCCAGTCTTAAACTCATCTTGCAGACGTATTTTTATTCTAACCACGTTTCTGTTTGTCCCTTCCCGGTACACCACAAGCACGCTGTTTCCACGCAATCAACTTCAACAAATTTCGAGACTCTTCGACGTACGAGATTTGATTGCTCAATTTTTTTCTCACAAATGTCTACTACCCGATCCCGTACCGCGCTACTTCTGGCCGATAAATTTACGCGTTCTCACACGAGTTTCGTCGAATTACGCTTGGTTAAATATGGCACAATTTTACTCCGACGTTTAATACTTCGTTTCTGAACACACAGTGAGGCCACCGCGTTGGCTGCGTTCCTATATACAAGTTAACGCTTCGGCCAGGTTACCCCGCCAGACCAATAAGAGACCGGATTGGTAGGCTCGATCACTATGGCAGACTCCTGCTCCTGCGTCGCTTGGCAAAAGCAGAAGGGGGGTAGCGATAGAAGACCGGGTTCAGACCCGGCAACATGTCTTTCAATTCCCTCAACCTTTCACTTCTTATCCGCTACCTTTTTTTTTCTAAATTTAGAATGAGTTCTCTTGCATCTTTACAGGGTTAAATATTAGATCACTGTTAAGAAACTTGGTCGGTAGCTAGGTACAAATACTAAATTGAGATATATACACGTGCAATTCTTAAATCTAATGTTTAATCATAAATTCAATAATTCTATCACTATTTATATATAAAATGTTATTAACTGTTTAAAATATTTTAATTCATAACTTTTGATGTTTGATAGAAAGAAAATGAATTTTTATTTTCCTACCTTGTTCTTTTACTAATTCCGACTTGTAAGATGCAACTAATTTGTAGATTAAAGCAACACTAATTGTTAGCCTAAGTAACTGTGTATGTAAATAAAAAGAATATTTATTATTAAATACAATTTAAACGTAAAAGAATTCGGCTACTCTCTAAATATCTGGCATCGACACCAAGTATATACGTAACTGGGAGTATACAAAGAAAACGTAACAGTGATTCTCAATCGTCATTAGAAGAATTGTGATACGGACTAATAATTTCTACTTTTATTTTATATTCATTTCATGTCTGTATTATGTTAGCTAATTTTACGTTTGTTGTAGATGGGTTAGTTTAATTCATTTAGTTATAGTTTAATAGAAATAAATAGTCTGTAAGGTATGGAGAAGAGCGACTGAAAGTTTTTTAAAGTGTATTCTTGGACCGATAAGACTAAAATAAAACATTACTAAGTATATAAATTCTACTAATTTCTACCTCTAACACTTTCAACCAAAGAACTAAGTAATTATAATATTATAAATTAGAATTTGCAAATGTATGATAAGGTTCATGACGACTTGATGGCAATATATTGAAGTCCATATTGTGGAGTAAACATATTAAATTGAACAATATGAGATTTATAATAGATTTAATCATGGCACAAGATTTTTGTAGATTGCCAAAATTTTTGTTCATGAAATATTATGCGAGAGGTGACGATTGATGGAAAGAACCACTGCAACGTTCGAAGGGGCAGTCATCCCCTCTCTCTTTCGGGTAGCAGATGGAATAGGTATACCGAGTGGAATATTCCACCGTCACTTTGAGGAAACAAAGCGGCAGGCCAAGAGCTAGGGAAGGGAGCAGGTAGTTCAAAAAGGGAGAATAGATTTATGAAGGGGAGTAAGTAACTGTACATGAACAAAGACCTTGTAGCGATGCTTCTTCTCGCGAAAGAAATGAAACTAGGTCTGAAAGTCAGAGAAATTTTCCAAAAAAAAAAATAGAAAATGTATTGGACGTTGGCAGCATTAAAATATTTATTTTCTTTGGAATTCATTGATCCGTGCTTTCACTCTTTTTGTAAACCATGACAAATTTTATATTATTTAGGTACAAAGATTTTATCGTATAATATTTCAAGTATACGTCATTTGTACGTATTGGGTGAAAGTGCAATTTCTATCTCAGTCATATATGCATGCCTAAACGTTCAGATATATGATAAATATGTAGATACATACATATATATGCGCGCATAACTACTTACCTGTGTTCTACATTACGGAACCTAATAAATCAATTATGCGTATTCCAGCGGATATGGCATGTGATGTTAATCATTCAACAAAAATCTCGTTTGCAATTCAAGATTTTACTCAATAATAATAGTCATTATTCTCATTCAAATGATTAGAAAAGTCTTAATAAATTAAATATACAATAAAGCAGCATACAAAATGTTAATAATGAAGCTTAACATAAATGCCAACGAATCGTTGAAAATTAATTTTCATCCATCAGGATTGATCTAAAATAGAAGTTCGTGGGAATTGTATGTATTTTTAGTAAACTGCCTTGTAACTTGTAACATTTCGTTACATAGCACATATCTGCGAACTCATTAAACTTCGAATTTCAACAGTCTAAAAATCTGCTCATGAAAACGATGTGGCACCTAGTCGATGCAATTTTACTACGTACCGACTGTCGAAAGCTGTTGTATCTCGTTCATTTTGAGAATGACACTGGTGCCCGCAATTTGTTGATGATTCTGCTGTTGTTGCTGCTGTGGCTGCTGCTGTGCTTGCATGATGATGGCCACCATAAAGAATGAGTACGCGTATAAGAGCGGCGCGCAGAAATTTCGAATAATCACATGAACAGAATCGCGATCAGTTGAATCCGCGAATGATTCCGGATTTTTTAGTACCTCGGAACAATATTCCGCGACCCACGACACTTATTATATCGGCATATACTAGCACGACCTTACAGCATGCGCCATCATGGATTTTCAGGCACTTTAAAGCAAGAATTCAGTAATATGCAAATCACGCAGCGAATTAATTACAGAATCGCTTACAAATGTCCCTTGTACGAAAACTGTTACGCGCAAAATTCTGCTAAGAAGTCACCAACAACCGAGTCACTCAACGAATGTTAGTCTGTGAGCGGTACGAAACTACTTTAACATAACGTGCACCGTGCACTGTGCTCAGTGCTGTGCACCCACGTATACGTAAGACGGCTCGACGCGGAAAGCCAATCGATGAGCGTATTCTGGGTTGGATACTCGTGCCGTTCTGCGCGCGGGAAATATGCCGATAATTAAGTCCTTCCTGTACGACTAGCAAATTTATTGTACACCGGAATTTTCCGATGTGACTAACAGATATCAATTATATTGTTTTAATGTTAATTAACAGTATTGTCATAACAAACTTTCAATCTCATATCATCGGAAAGCGTCAAGATTCCTGACCCTCGCGTTACAAGAATCTATTAGTCGCGATAGAAATTAAAGTTTAAGATATATTTAATACAATAAATTAATAAAATGATAATGTTTAGTAGTTTATTTATAATAATTCAACTAATAAGCATATAGTAATGAAAATACTGAACTATTTTGGATTATTGAGATCGAACGTGTTTCATCATACATATGAAATATCGCTACTTCATACGTAAGCAAAGGCATGTATACGCAAATATTGTATCGCGAGATAAATAAGAAAACAATTTTGCAATAAGTAAAGAATAGTAAACACTTCGAGAAATCTGACGAATTTTCATGGATACATTGCACACCTACCAACAGAGAGAAACTTTCTCTCTGCTACCAACTTCCAAGACCTACACCCAAGATGCACCCAAGACCTTAGAGCATACTGTCTTATTTTCATTAAAATGATGGCTGCCCTAAACTTGATCAAGATACCATTGCAGTCGATGAATCACAGTTCAAGCAACTTAAATTTCTCCTTTTTTAGCCATGTACAGTTTCACAATAGAAAGTTCGAATTCACGGATTCCACGTAATCTAACACGTATAAAAATTTCGTACGAATGTATGACGATTTGACGATAAAAGAACGTGGATTGAATAATTTTTGGTTTAAACGCGAAGACACTCTAACGGCAATTCAGTGAAACATCGAACCGGCTCGTAGAAGAGGTAGAGGTAGAGAAGTCTCGTAGAGGTAGAGGTAGAGAAGTCTACCGAAGTAGATGGAAAAAGAGACCAGTAGAGTGTGACTGGTTGGTTATATGGTGTGATCAAGGAGTAGTGCTACGTTTTCAGTATTATATTGTTGTGCTCGCCATGACGTTGGTTTGAAATTGTATTTCAAAATATTAATCCCGATGTTGGTCGCAGGACTGTGCCAATGTAGTTTTCATGCTTTTAACGAGGAGAGAATCCGGGGAGGCAATTCGTGGATACCGAAGAAAGCTTCAAACACGTTTGAAGCTTTCGAGGTCGTATTCATGGAACTATGAACCTGGACTCGTTGTCTTTTACTTTGTCACAAATCAGTTATTTGGTTGCGAATTTAAATAAGAAAAATTTTCGGGACAGCTGCCAGGAAATATCAGTTGTAAGTAGAAAAAAACCTGTTGTGCTACTCGATCTTTTATACCCACCCCTTCCACCTTCTGATCATCACACGCCGTCCTCGAAACAGCACAATATGCTTCGCGAATATTATAACCAATTAAGTTTGATTTCATCAATCAAAATAGATTTTCCCATCAAAAATATCAACGCGCTTACCTTGGAATTATCCAGGATTTAGTATTCACGCGGCACAAAATATATCTTGAACTTAGCCTCTTTCCGTAATTTGTATGCCCCACAACGTATTATTTTCGAACGTTGAGACCTTGCATGTTTTCAATGAGCATTACCAAAACATTCAACAATAATCAATTATTTGATGTATCGACTTATCTCATAATCTATTCATAATCAACATTTCTTCATCTTTAATACTAAAGATATGATTATATTGCATAGGTCATAGATAAATCACTTTTGTACAAATATCGCTTTTATTAATATTTATTGATATTAAAATTTCCTTAATATATTTTAGCTGGTGCAGTGGAAGGGTTTGGAGGCAGACAGACATTTGCTGCGCTCTTTACTCTCGAGTATCGACTTCTCAACAGGAGAACCGCCAGAATCAAGTGCAAAAGATTACTTTCAAGTGCAACTTCTCAAACAAGAGTGTACTAATCTTCTTAGCAAACCATCTTTTATTTCTAATCTGTGTTTTGCTATTGACCATCCATTTCATCAACAAAAGGTTTATTTTACTTTTTATTTAGGTTAAGATTATTGAGAGTAGAATCTGTGCACATCTGTGTAAATAGATAACAACTTTGTAAAACGAACGTTTTTCATTAATTTTGACTTTGCATTTTCAGACCTTACAACCATCGCCGAAGTTTTTTTTATGTTTAAAAAAGGGACTTAGCTTAACTCTGGTACAAGAAGTTGCATTTGCGATTGCCTTGCTGCACTCAGAGAATACTGAAATTCGTACATTGGCCCTAGAGCACGTACAAAAGCAGTTGCCTGAATTGATAAAAAATTATATTAATTCTGAGTCAAGCAATAGACATCAAGAAGAGGGATTGCACGATTCGTTGCCCGAAGTCCTTCACCTTATATTATCTCAAGCACTTCATTCAGCCAATCACTTTGGCCTTTTGCCCGAAGCAAAGGAAAAATTTCTCAAGAATCTAAGGCGCGATTTTCCCCGTGAGCTGGTACCAGTGGTGCTAGCACCACTCTTGTACCCAGACAACGGGGAAACTCCGCAAACCAAAATTGAGTTAAACATGGCTGTTAACCAAATGGTAAAATAAATGTTAAAGCTTGAACAATTAAAACAGAAATTCTATATAACATGTATTTACTTTTAGGATGGCAATTCTCTAGTAGAATTGATTATGGAATTGGGATATGGATTTACTAGCAGTGTTGAAGATTGCCGATCAGCCTTAGCTGGCCTAGGAGCTCGGGAAATTTCTCCAGCATGTGCCGCGAGAGTTTTATCTCATATGGCACGCAGCTGGAACAGTCTTGACGATGCTGGAGGACTACAATCGTTTTGGGGTAATTCAGGAACTGCACAGGATGCGAAGGAAAAATCGAACGATAGTGCTGCTCCAACTACATGGAACGTCGAAGTTTTTGTTCAAGCTTTAAAAGAAATTGTAAGCATTAATTGTTAGTTTATATCGAATTAATATAAACATATTAATCTTATATAAATGTTATTATGTATTCAAGCAATCTACACTATCCTGGAATGATGTGATAGTCAAGTTGGATCATGCAGATTTTATTATTAAAGACAGACAAGGATTGAATCTGCTGATTACAGGATTGAGATTGGGTTTGCAACATCAAGGCTACCCGCCGGATATATTTCCCGTAGAACTTTTTTACCGTCATTGGGACAACGTAGAAGGACAGTTTTCTTTAGTGCAACAAGTTCTGAAATATCCTGATATATTTTGTTTCGCTGATTACCCATATCATTCTGTAACCGTCGATGTATTAAAAGCAGCACCGGAAAGTGACAGTAAAGAGGCACAAACTTGGAGATCGTTGAATGTAGTTGAACTACTTTTGCATATGGCTGAAAGAGGATTGTACGGGCCAGTTCAAGAAATCTTCAAATGGCCAATTCAGCACTGCCCCGATGTTCTTGTATTAGCATTATTACAAATTAATGCTCCAATCACTATACTTAGACAAGAATTACTTAGTACATTAATGCCTATCTTCCTCGGGAATCATCCGAACTCTGCTGTTATTCTGCATCATGCATGGCATGGGAATACAGTTAAAATCAAATCTATTATCATGCATGCTATGGCAGATTGGTATATACGAGGAGATCACGATCAGACACGATTATCTCGTATTCTTGATGTTGCTCAAGATCTGAAAGCATTAACGTATTTGTTAACTGCTCAATCATACCCATTTGTTATTGATTTGGCTTGTTTGGCATCGAGAAGAGAATATTTAAAACTAGAAAAATGGTTAACCGATAAGATCAGAGAGCAAGGAGAGGTTTTCGTTGCTGCTTCTGTAAAATTTTTACAAAGACGTTGCCCCCAAGTGATGGGACCTGGAATAAAGGAGGATCTTACAGTGCCGAAGGCGAGTCAACTTCCACAAGAAACATTGACAACAATGCTTGCTTGTCTACAAGTCTGTGCTGGGTACGTCTACTTGCGAGCATTTCTCATTTTAAAAATATACATCACATCTAATACCTTTCAATTAAATCATTTTTAAAGGAGTGTATCGCAAGAATGTTCCGAGGCAATAATGACAATGGTACAAAACTGTAGTCTAATGTTGAGTAAAAACACAATGAGTAGACCACCACCGCCAGGAGTTTTGCGACACCGTGCGTTGGAACCTTTCAATCCAGCTGCTTTAGGAGGCCAGGTATGAAAACCAAAATAATTATAAGTAATTTCTTTTTATTAAATATATTCGATTATTTTTAGCTGTTTTCTTCGAAACAAGTGGACCCACTTGGAAATTTAAGTTCAAGCCTTGCATCTATGGGTTTGGGTTCTAGTTTGGGTCCACCCAGTAGTTCCGCGTTTAATTTGCCAGGTGCTCTTGGACCTTTGGTATCTCCTGGCTCTCCTTCTCGTCTTATGGGACCTTCTCCAAGCCCGTTCCCAATGTTGCCATTATCGTCGCAATTGCATTCAGGACCAGTCGGCACGCAAGGACCATCCGTTCTACCTGGAAGTACAACGATCGGCGGATTAGGTCGACTTGGACCACCGACAGGCATCGAGAAAGCAAGAATACCTGAAACGTCGAACTTGTTTCCTGACATGACGCAAAACGTTTCCAAAGAAATTGAAGACGAAGCGAACAGCTATTTCCAGCGAATATACAATCATCCACCGCATCCTACTTTATCAATTGACGAAGTCCTCGATATGTTAAAGAAGTTTCAAGACTCCGGAAGTAAACGGGAAAGAGAAGTGTTCAACTGTATGTTGAGAAACTTATTCGAGGAATATCGATTTTTTCCTCAATATCCCGATAAAGAGCTACAGATCACGGCACAACTGTTTGGTGGAATTATTGAGAAAGGATTGATCAATAGTTACGTGACACTAGGATTAGCCTTAAGATTTGTGTTGGATGCGCTTAGGAAATCAGAAGGCAGCAAGATGTATTACTTTGGCATAACAGCTCTGGATCGTTTCAAGAGTCGTTTAAAAGACTACCAAACATACTGTGAGCACGTCAGGGCAATCCAACATTTCAGTGAGTTCCCACCACATTTAATTGAGTATATAGAATATGGATTACAGGGGCAGGAGCCTCCCACAAGACCTCAAGGTCCAGTCCTTCCTAAAACTTTAGCAGCTATGCTGGCACCAGTTACTACAACATACAAAACTATCACGACAACAACAATAACGACAAGTACTACTCAAGCAAAATCGTCTACGACTCCGACCACTTCTCTCTCGGCCAGAGTAAGTATGACAAGTTAAATAAGTTTCGAAAATTGCGCAACGCATTTTTATATCATTACTCACAATTCTGTATTTTAATTTTAGCCCTCCATTGCTAATGCAACAAACATTGATACGTTATTAGTAGCGACAGATAAAGAAGAAAAAATCACGTCACCGCCGGAAGCTTTACAAGATAAAACTGCGTTTATCTTTAACAATCTTAGTCAACTGAATCTGCAGCAGAAATGTGACGAAATTAGAGAAATTGTCACGGAAGAGTATTGGCCTTGGATGGCTCAATACTTAGTGATGAAGCGTGCGAGCATAGAACTAAATTTTCATGCTTTATATTCGAATTTCCTGGACTGTTTAAAGTTGCCAGATATATACAAAATGGTGACGAGAGAGACGTTTAGAAACATAAAAGTTTTGTTACGGAGCGATAAAGGGATAGCAAATTTTTCAGATCGTTCGCTTCTGAAAAATCTAGGCCACTGGCTAGGAATGTTGACCCTTGGAAGAAACAAACCCATTTTACACATCGATATTGATCTAAAGAGTCTACTTGTTGAGGCGTACCATAAAGGTCAGCAGGAACTTCTTTACGTGGTTCCTTTCGTGGCTAAAGTACTTGAAAGCTGTGCGAAAAGCCGTGTTTTTCGGCCACCTAATCCTTGGACAATGGCAATTATGAACGTATTGGCAGAATTGCATCAGGAGCCCGACTTGAAATTGAATTTAAAATTTGAAATCGAAGTGTTGTGTAAAAATTTAAGCATCGACGTCGGGGAATTAAAACCTGCGCTTTATCTGAAAGATCCAGACAAGTTGCGAAACTTGGAATACCAATTATCTCATCCTAATAAGAAATCTGAATCGAACAATAATCAACAGCAGACTCAAGGTCCTATTGAAGAACTAGTTGATCCTGGCACGACCGGAACGATCGTCCCACAAAATGCCCCAGCAAATACGACACCGTCTTTGCCTATCGGTCCGCCAGAGCCACGTTTCAATTATATGGATATATCCGTAACAGGCATTGCTAATATTTCTCAGCACATTACGATCAACAACAATCTACCACTGTTCCAAGCGCATCCGCATTTGAAGCAATTGGTTCGCCCAGCCGTTGAGAGAGCAATACAAGAGTGGATTCATCCTGTGGTCGATCGGTCCATCAAAATAGCCTTGACCACCAGCGAACAAATCGTGAGGAAAGATTTCGCGTTGGATCCAGAAGAAGTTCGAATGAGAACTGCGGCGAGGCACATGGTCCGTAACTTGACCGCTGGAATGGCTATGATCACCTGCCGTGATCAAGTTTTAACGTCAATTGGTACACATTTGAAACAAGCTTTGATGCAAGCTTTGATGGGCACTACCACGCCGCAACAAAAGGAACTCATAGAACAAGCAGCTAATGTGGTAGCTGCCGACAATATGGAGCTTGCCTGCGCGTTTGTACAAAAGACAGCGATCGAGAAAGCTATTCCAGAGATGGATAAACGACTGTTGAATGAAATCGAATTGCGGAAGATTGCACGTCAAGAAGGGAGGAGGTATTGCGATCCGTTGGCTAAATATCAAGCTGAAAGGATGCCTGAACAAATAAGATTAAAAGTAGGCGGTGTAACACCTCAACAGATGTCCGTTTACGAAGAGTTTGCAAGAAATATTCCCGGATTTTTGCCACTCTCTGAAAGGGATACGCAAGCTTTACTAATGCCAAAACCCGTTACAGTGCGTATTCTACACAGCATTTCTTTAATCCTCTTATAATATTTAAAATGTTTCTTTGTTTTCAAAGGAACCTACTGTGACTGCATTTGCTGCAAATCCAGCAGTTGCAGTTGCAACGGCACAACAGGTTGCTGCGTACGCAGCAGCAGTGAGCAACGACGAAGTCGGAGCTATGTTGGAAAAGCTTGCAACCGAGGTCGAAGTGTTGCTTGCTACGATGGGACCTGCACCTCAACTAGGTCCTACTCCACAACACGCGGCTCTTCATGGTCTCTTGGAGTCTATTATACTAACACGAAGATCGAGAGATGCAGGAGCTGCAATGGCGTTACTTAAAAAGGCAAATAATTATAGAATACATAGTATGATTATAGTTCATTATTTACATATATTTCTTAAATTTAGGCTGTGGAAGGGTTATTAGACGGCCCGATTTCCAGTGGTGTAATAGATTCCGAAATTATGCGGTACAGAGAACTTCATTTACGCATTTTGAAGTGTCTCCAAGATCCACGCGCTTATGGAATGCAGTGGACGAACAAACATGTCACACGATGTTTAACAGAATGCAGAGAGGAGTTCCGATACAATTTCGAAGCTGTCGATTACCTTATCAGGTATTATATTTCTCATAGTATATTATTAAGTTATTCGTTTCATTTAAGTAATCATATGTAAATCGCGCGGCTAATATTATTTTCAGGTCTCACTTAATCAGTCTTCCACAATACGATTTAGCTTTGGCTCAAGCTATTGATTCTGGTAATGCCATGGCTACAGCGTTTGCTATGCAGTTGATTCAGGTTTACTTAATTGACGAGAGACAAACCACACACGTTACCGAATCTGATCTATTTCACACGATTGAGATACTTGCCAGGATTGCTCATCATCGAGCACCACCCGAAGGGTTAGTATCGTTAATAAAACAATTCTCATTTGTAGAAATACCAATCAATTTTGGGATGCATATATTTTTTCAGAATTTCATTGTACAAATTAACAAGTTTAATGGAGTCTCTACGCGCTAATCACGATCCTGGAGTGTTAGCAGATAGAGCTCCGGCCGGCCCTACGGCCCATATTCATTCTGGGATTCTGCAGGTGAGAGTAAGTAAATTTTGCCGATACTAAGACGGTCAGAGCACACTGTATCTACAATTTATGTTATTATTATCTTTTAATAGGCTCGCGACTTTGATGACCCACCTGGATTGCTGGAGAAAACAGAATATTTACTGCGCGAGTGGATCTCGATGCACCACAGCCCAACGCACGCCCGTGATCCTACGAAAGCGTTCGGGATATTCGTCCACCAAATGAATATTCACGGAATCCTTAAAACCGATGATCTCATAACAAGATTCTTCAAATTGAGCACTCAGATGTGCGTCGACCTGTGTTATCGTGCTTTAACTGAGACGAATGCCGCACCGTCTGTTGTCCGTGCAAAGTGTTTCCATTCGTTAGACGCTTTTGTTCGTCTGGTCGCACTGTTGGTAAAGCATTCTGGTGATAGTACAAATACTCATACGAAGATTAATTTACTGAACAAGGTCTTGGGAATCGTGGCCGGTGTATTACTGCAGGATCACGAAATACGTGGGACCGATTTTCAACAATTGCCTTATCACAGAATCTTCATCATGCTCTTCTTGGAGCTCTGCGCGCCGGAGCCTGTATTGGAAGCTGTCAATTACCAAGTGTTAACAGCTTTCTGCCATACGCTGCACATACTTAGACCAGCGAAGGCTCCAGGATTTTGCTACGCTTGGCTAGAACTAGTTTCACACAGGGTGTTCATCGGACGCATGCTTGCGATTACACCGCAACAAAAATGTTGGGGCATGTACGCGCAGCTGTTGATTGATCTCTTCAAGTACCTAGCACCGTACCTTCGTAACGCCGAGCTCGCTAAGCCCGTAACTCTGTTATACAAAGGCACTCTTCGAGTATTATTAGTCTTATTACATGACTTCCCAGAATTCCTTTGTGATTATCATTATGGATTTTGTGATGTAATACCGCCTAATTGTATACAGATGAAAAATCTTATTTTGAGCGCATACCCAAGGAATATGCGATTGCCCGATCCATTCACGCCGAATTTGAAGGTCGATATGCTACAAGAGATAGCTCATGCCCCACGAGTATTGACCAATTTCGCGTCCCAGATACAACCATTGAGTTTCAAAAAGGAGCTTGACTCGTATTTAAGAGCCCGCGCGCCAGTTACCTTCCTCTCTGAACTGCGTAGCAACTTGCAAGTGTCCCAAGAAGCTGGCTCCCGCTACAATATTCAGTTGATGAATGCGCTAGTGCTCTACGTTGGGACGCAGGCTATAGCTTTCATTCGTAGCAAGGGACACACGCCTAACATGTCGACCATCGCGCATTCCGCGCACATGGACATATTCCAAAACTTGGCGGTCGACCTGGACACGGAGGGTCGCTACTTGTTCGTGAACGCGATCGCGAATCAGCTACGGTACCCCAATAGCCATACGCATTACTTTAGCTGCACGCTTCTGTACTTGTTCGCTGAAGCTAACACAGAGGCGATACAGGAACAAATTACGAGAGTTCTACTGGAGAGACTTATTGTAAATAGACCTCACCCGTGGGGTCTTCTCATCACCTTCGTTGAACTTATCAAAAATCCGACATATAAATTCTGGACGCATGAGTTCGTGCACTGTGCACCAGAAATTGAAAAGTAAGTTCTTCTCAAATAGAAAATTTCATCATATTATTCTGTGGTATGTTACTTGTCATTTTGTATTGTTACAGATTATTCGAATCGATAGCACGATCGTGTATGGTTCAAAAACAGCAAGTACAGCCGACTCCGGAGCCGGAGATCCCAGAGTGATAGGACGCTTTATTTCTCATTGTCGATTTGTGTACAGTAAAAACGAAGGGACATGAATGATAAGATTCGCGTGTAAAAAGTTGTTAATCTACGAATAGATGTACTATACTTTGGGCTTAACTTTTTTGGTGGATAGATATTGAATAATCGTATATTAAGTGTATCAATTGAAATAAGCAAAGCTACTATTATGTTAATATTTTAATAAAAAAGAAGTATTGTTGCATCGATCAGAAGGCAACGAACAATTCAACCTCACAAAACGTGTCTTTCGAACAGTGTACTTGAAACAGTGTGTTACCATGACATTGTAATAATATAGCACAAATGTCAGTATGATGCGTATCATAAAACGGTGAGAGGAGTTGAAGACAACAAGGGTGTTCAAGAAGTAATAGTGAACTTTTTTAGTTTGAATTGAATATAAATGTACTATGAGTAAGTGATAATTAATTGAGTCAGTACCAAAATTAATATGTCATGCTAATGTAAGTCGTTTTAGGGAGTACTTGCAGAATGTATGGTGCATTTGAGAAATCTGTAATATAGTACATAACTATTAGTATACATTGATGTAATTTTTTAAGAATTGTAGCTATGGAAGAAGATAAAGCTGATTAATTAAAACGTGGGTTTATGTGATCCTTTAGTTCTAAATATAATTAAGTAGTGATTTATAATTATCGCTTATTAAATAATTTATTAAATTCTGTCTATATATATCATTTGTACACAGTTCAAAGTATGTATTGTCGACATTAAGCTGCTTGGTGGTCACGCGTCGCATGATAAGAATCTCTTTCCTTATCTGGGAATTTGGTGGGTAGATTCGGACTATGCAGATGACATTTCGCAGGGTATCTTATTCCCGCTACGTTTACTTCGTAATTGCCCGCTAGTATGTACTCGTTTGTAACTTCTTGTGGACGTCCTTTTGAATCGATGTTTTGTACAAATCCAAGGCAGACCTTCATTAAAAATTTATTGCAATTTTTTTTATAGTTTTGAGACCTCTTAAGACATGTAGAATTACTTGTCCATAGTGTCGTACCTGCTTCTTGAATGTAAATCCGTAGCCAGTGGTAGTTGTCATTCCACAGTATTGTCCATTTCTAAAAATAGGCTCTGCGCCCCAACACCATGTGTCTAATTCAAAATCGTGATCGTTCAGTAATAGCTGCACGTATTTTCGTTTTACGCCTTCATCGCGCTGTTTCAAGAGAGCGTCTCTTCCAATGAAATCCACTCCTTTCTGTTAAATTCATAGCTTTATAACATATAACACGTTCATTTTTCAAATACAAGATTACCTACATCAAGTTTCACTCTCCAAGTTCGTCCACATTCCAGAGGAGTGGTGTACGTGTCCAAATCCTGACCCCAGAATGCGTAAAACTTTTCAACTCTTAAAGCACGAGTTGCATAGTAACCAGCGTGTTTTAATCCGTACCTGGCCCCAGCATCTACCAATCTTGTATAAACATGTAATGCAAACTGTAAATACGTAATATGTATCAATATCAAGTGTGAAAGATAAAAAGAAGAGTATCTCTTGTAATGAAATGAGAAACGTTTACTTCATTTGGAATATATAAAACGTAGCCAAGCTCTCCAGTATGAGTGAGGTTCATTGTGCGTATTCCATTGGCGAGGCCAACGTCTAATTCCTTACAAGGAAATTGATGTACAATTAAAACAATGAAATTACTTATATTATTATAATAGAATCGATAATAAATACCTTAAAAGTGAAAAATGGGAAGTATTTAGGATTCAAATCTGTGTCTGTTAATTCTGATAGTAGTTGTCTAGTAGCAGGACCCATAATACAAATTGCTGTATAAGCTGACGTTACATCGGATACTGCTATAGAACCGTCTGCAGGTAAATGACGGTAAATCCAATGTTTGCAACGAGTTTGTTGTATGGTAGGGGCAATCATCATGTAACTTAAATATTAAAAGAGCTGTCCAAGTTTTATATTGTATAAAATTATAACTTTTAGTAACGTATTCGCAACTTACTGATTGGGAGCAATTCGTGCTAAACTGCAATCATTTTCGTAACCCCCACGATGATTCTGCATACCTGTGTGAATAATACTTCCTACCGGAACGTCTACATCGTTCGAACATAAATATTGTAATAAATCTACCACTTCCATCCCGTTCGACTAAAATAATACATAGACAAAATAAATATTTGTCAATATTTTTTAGAGGATTATTGTTGAAACTAATTATAATTAGGTGTACCCATAAATCAATTTTAGTAAATGAAGAATAGTCGCTCAGTCCAACTGTTTCACGACATGCAGCGTACTCGTTTGAAACAGGTTCAAACCACGGTGGTTTACTGAACGTGTTTGTGTACGCTATTTTATACCTTTGGAATCCATCGGTCGTTTCCAAATCTGCGTATCAAAACAATCTGGATAATAAAATCTAGTTTTTTTGTTTGCACAATACAAAAACGAAACACAATAATTCTTACCACTGTCGTCATCTAACTGGAACCAGGTTGGTCGCTCGTATCCCATTACTTGACCAAATACTGCACCAGCTTGTCGAAGCTTTGGATAAATCGGCGACATTCTTAAGTTTCTACCCGTCTTAAATTCATGATGCGGATACTGTAAAGCGTAATGCATGCCAGGAACTTCTTTTACTCGATCGCGCAAAAATTTTCGATTGTTATGGAGTCCCAGGAAACGTGATACGTCTAGTTCGTACATATCTACGGACGTTGAACCGTTCACTATTAATTCTGCAGTCGCCCGGCCAACTCCACCAGCCGCTGATATACCCACCTAGAAAAATTAGATTTTCGTGCCACCGATGAACGTTAATGTATTATGCTGCTTACCGTTTTCATACCAGCAGCGATATAATAATTGCGTATTTCTGGTGCTTCGCCTACTATCCATTTGCAGTCTGGAGAGAATGCCTCGGGTCCGTTACATAAATTTTCCAAAATCGCGTCCCCGAAGCTTGGTATTCTATGAAGCATTTGCTCGAATAAGATATGAAAATGGTCCCAGTCCTCTGGTAAAAATCTTTCTGTTGTGCCCTCTAAAATAAAATCTTTTCAGGTTTCAATATCTGTAGAATCCATGATATTTAAAAATCTGTACCCGACCAGGTATCGTTCCATCTTCAAACGCTGGCTTTGCAACTGGCTCAAAGCCACCTGCTAAGATACTTCCGTTGTTCTCGCGAAAATAAATATATCCATCCAAATCCCTTATAACAGGAGTCATAGGATTCAAACCATCAATAGGTTTTGTATGCAAATAATAATGTTCTACTGGATGAAGAGGTACCTAAATACAGCATGTATAATTAAACTGTTAATTTCTATATGTAATAATAATTATGAAACAAAAAGTGTCTTACCTTTACATATGGTTCACTTAATTTACCTACGTTACGTGCCCAAAACCCAGCACAATTAACAAAGTGTTCACATTCTATGGTACCATTTGTTGTTTCAACTGCTTTAATTTTACCATTTTGTGTAATAATTTTAGTAACTTTGCAGTTCTCATATACTTTTGCACCTAAAAGTATCAGGAATTGAAGATGTCATGTAATTTAATTATAATAAATTACCTTTCTTTCTTGCTTCTTCTATTAAAGTTAAACATATTTCATACGGATCTCCTACACCATCCCCTGGAATCCATAATCCACCAACCAGATCGTCTACTCGTAATAATGGACATATTTCTTGTACCTGTTTCGGCGTAATTAAATGACATTCAATATTACGTGATCTAAAAATAAACACATCATGAATTAATGTCGAAGTGAAATTGTCTGTGTTTATTTCTGATAATTAACTTACATAGATTGTGCTTTCATTCGTCGAAATACAGTCATGCGATCTCTTGTGCGTGCCAAAGAAAGACTGCCACATTGTTTCCATCCTGTCGACAAGCCCTTGCCCTCTAATTCCTTGTATAAAGCTATGCTGTCTTGGGCAAGTTTAACTTGTGCCAAACTTGGTTTAAATGCCCCTACTAATCCTGAGGTATGCCAGGTGGTTCCACCTCCCAATCTGAATACAGGAAAACGTGTAATTAAATGAAATGGAAAATATTTGCATGTATTACGAAGAAATTACCTGCCGCTTTCCACGATAACAGTTTGAGGTCCCAACCCCATAAGTGAAAGGTGATAAGCAACTGCACCACCCATAACACCACCACCGCATATGACGACTTTTGTTTCTTTGGGAAGTGGATCGTCAACATCTTCATTTGTTTCCACAGTCGATTTCGAACTACTGTGCTTCACCCTTTGACAGTTATTGTAAAAGGCGAAGTTATTCCATTTCGTTATATATTTATTGTACACTAATTTCGAATAACGCCACATTGCCGTAAACGAAAGTCAAATATTATTTACTAATTGACGTACAAAAACGATCTGAATAGACGCATTTACGCGCATATTAACACATTTTTAACAAGGTTAGCTTACTACTACCGAACTAAAGTCAAAAATACTGTAACACTGCAGGTATCCTCCTTTCATACTTATTTCGAGACCTATATTAGCTGTTTAGAAAAATTGAATAATAAATTTGGTGTTCAATACATTCTGCGATCTATAAACGTATTTATTTCCTATTCGTTA
>NW_017160008.1:952207-964794 GCF_001652005.2 Ceratina calcarata
AACATTTATTTCAATTTTAGTATTTATGTATAAATTTTTATAATTGTTATAAGTAAACAGCAATGCCTAGCATTTTCAATATTGCATAATTGCTCAAACATTAAATACCATAAGAAATACAAATTCTGTAAGCTTATTTCTGTAAATTTGTTCGTGTATATAAAATATATATACCAGACAAAAAATATCATGTACAACAACGTTTCATATTTCCATGTACGTTTAGGAACACAAATATGTATGTATCTATTTGTTGCACATGAACATTTGTGTTTAAGTATTACTAAGAAGATTCACCCTCCTTTGTACATTCCGCTCAACTATTTTATGAAAAATATTAAAAATTGGCGTATAAAGTAGTAAATCGAGAACCTTTTCATTTAAGTAATAAAACTTTTTACAAAAATGAGATTGAAAGCACTTCCTTAATATTAATGTTCAATCTAGCATTGTGCATTATAAAATGTCACATGAAACAAGTTTAAAGCTGGTAAATTACACTCGTCGAAATATAGGGTATCGCAGTAAATGTGTTAGAACTGAAGAGGGGTGATTCTGTAAGTGTTTCTGAACAACAATTTCCTGTGCCAAAATGCAAAATGAGATAGGGTTTTTGAATTATTAACGAAAAACACTGACCAGTAAGAGTGCGTGTAAGGCCTACGCTAAGCCACGGCCAGACATCACGAGCCAACCTACCCATGGTTCGGCGTGAGCCCTACGCGTGCTCTCATTAGTCAGTATTTTTCGTTAATAATTCAAAAAAGAAAATTGTTGTCCAGAAACACCTCCAGAATCACCCATTTTCGGCTCTAACATTTTTTCTGGGACACCCTGTATATTGACAATGTATACTTCACAATTCATAAAAAATTGAAGACCACCCATTACACATTTTGTCGAAATGCAATAGATATACTAATATCGTGGCCATTGATAATAACATGTATTAACCCTTTGACTACTGTTGGTGCCTATTGGCGTCCGAAACACATTGGCTTTCCGGTACTGTAGGCGCCAATTGGCGTCCAAATCAAATTTCGCTTGTTCCGCCTATTTTAAAATTTTATAATTGGTCTTATGGTAATGTAGAGTAATGTAGAAAGTTATTTAAAAAAAGCTTAAAATTAATGTTCACTTCAAGTAATATTCGTTTAATGTAATAAATTTCAGTATTTTGAATATTTTAATATACTTCCTCAGAAATGCATGTCTAACGAAAAATTTCGCCGTACCCAGTGGACGTCTCGAATGAATTCGTACCGTACCGTACGGCCAGTGCGTGCCAAAGTCTGCCGTAGTCAAAGGGTTAATATATCATGGTAATAGTGTTAATTGCGATATTACTTTATCTCCTGTAACGTCCTAAGTAAGATTTACAGCTAGGGCAGGTGTGGTGAACGTCCATACAATCGTCGATACAGCATGGAATAAGACAACATCCCAGCCAGCATCTATTAACATTATACATAAGACGTAGGAAGTAACAAATTAACACCCATTTAAAAAGTCAGCCTCACCCCATTAAAGCAATCACGACTCCTGATATATATGCAATTATTCCAGGTTCCGTCTTCGTCGTAGTATCTATTTCAGCATGGCATTGGGGACAAATTGTGTGCGTTGATCCTGGCCCAAGAGGAACAATAGTTGTTACAATAGTCGGTCCACTCGTATCTATAACAAAAACGCATTTCTAAATATAACTCTTAATTAACGAAATTGTAAATCATGTAAACCATGATAATCAAAAACATACAGGCTGCAGCAGGCGTGAAAGGACTGGCAGGTAGAACACCCCCCATTGTTTGTACACCACTTGGTGCATATGGTGGTGGTGCATATGGTGGAGGTTCATAAGGTGGTGGTGGTCCAGTCTTGTTCATGATGTATTATTTAGAAATAGACTATCTATAATTAAAGATGATTACATAACTACATAAGAGCAAGCACTAACAGTGAAATTACTAATGCATGCATACTATCATATCCAATTACATAGAACCAAAAGTATTTGGATCCACTTTAATAAACAAGAGGGAATTCAATGTAATGTATGGCAACTTGCTTCACTGGTATATATGTAAATTGTTTGAAAATCACAAAAAGTAATGCTATATAACTAAATATTATAAGCACTAATCCGAATTACCTTGTCAAATTATTACCAATCCAATTTTTAATATGTACAACAAAAATTTAACGACTGTGTGTTACATCAGAAATAGTACTTGTTCATTGAAAGTTGTTATAATTGATGAATCATTAATATTCATGAACGGATTGCGAAATTTGTCGCTAATGACATCCCAGGTCACTTGTATTGAAATAACGAATTGCCAATGTTTTATTAATGTTCTCTTAAGCGCATGGTACGCGAGAACTTTACACCTACCTCAATGAAGTAACAAAATTTATTCGCTAATTATTTAATCGATGTATAATTAATATTTAAAATCTGAATATGCATTCGATGTGCATAGTTTCAGTGAACACTTCAAAATGTAAACACTCAAATGCACCCGAAAAAACAGCGGACTGTACCAGTGGCAGCAGTGTAAGTCGAGAATCAATCAGTCGGGAATGTTGTGTCGAGGTCGGAATATGCCAGGATATTCGACATGGACCAGACCCAGACCCATGGAATTGACCGTGGATCGGGGACGAGAATCGTTTTGGGTACCTCATGGGTACCTACCTGTATATATATGTATGTATACTCATCATGGAAAGGAACGGACACCGACTCAACTACACCAGAATGCGTAGAACGCTTGCAATGTGGACGAGACTTGACTTGAGAAATCAATGACCGGTATATTTAAGATCTTCTTAAGTTATCCCTGTCTATCCCATATTTCCAGTCCCTGTCTTGTACAGGTAACAGGGACTTAAGCGAATGATTAAAGCGACCTTAAATATAAGTAACGACTCTGAATTCTGAATATCGGCCTGTATAGGAAAACGAAAAGAAATTTATACTTCGTTTATGATACTATTTTATCGGTAATGTAACGGTGATTTGTCGGTAACGTGTACAAGATTATTATATGGCCGGTTTAGCACCGTCAAGTGTTTTGCTATCTGTTTCTTACTCCGCTGGCCACATATTCTAGAGGGCGTCAAAAATTGCCGATTTTTTCGTGGGACACCAAGTCCCATAAGGCTGCCACTCTTTATAAGTATTTCCCCTCAGCGTAGGGAACAGATGTTAAGTGATTCTGTGTATCGTTCCTTTTAATTTATCTGCTTCGGATAGACTGTATTGAATTGTCGGACGACTGTCCGAGAACGTGAACTACTGAATTCCAATTTTATTATGCAGTAAATAATTTTTTATGCACATACGTTAGGACTCGGTCCTGCGATATAGTGTTGTCTACTATTTCTTAATCTTTTTTAATTCTTTTATTTTTATAAAAATGAAGATATCGATCAGGTAACAACTTGATTATCATTATTTAAGTGCTGATAATCATAGTTTTATAAATCCTCTAGAAACGTCTTTTAATAAAACCGAAACATGGTGTTGAATCGAAATGATAAAAGAAAACGAAAAGAAGGAGATTTGGTGGATCTTATGGAGCCACTCTCAGAATCTCCTAAGAGGTAAATAAACTTATTTACATAATTAATAGTTATTTACTATTGAAATTTGAGTACTTAACTATATGAGTACATAATATTTATGAACAGATCATTCTTTTTATTAATATATATTTTTTATTCATCTATTACTTATTATAGGACTAAAGTGCATGCACAAAGAAAGTTTGCACAGGGTGCATCAACAGTTTTTAATTCCTCGCATACTCCTATTAAAGATAAAGAGAAGTCTAAGCCTGCAGTTATAACAGAACTAATAACTCACAAGCGACCAAACACAGAAGACTTCCTCACATTTTTATGCTTCAGAGGTAGTCAAATTCTTATTTCGTCTTTAATTATGTTTTAGAATCACAATAATTGATGCAATTTTTTATTTAGGTACATCAATTTTACCTCCAAGCTTAAATTTTTTCAATGTTGGAAATAAGAAAGAAAAAGAAGATCCCAAGCCACTATTGACGTCAACAGATAAGATTGCATCTTCAACTAGTACGTCTGCTGAATGTCAGAAATCAGATTCAAGTCAAAAGAATGTTACCAAAACAAAGCCTGTCGTTGCTGAGAAAAAGAAAGCTCCGAACGAAATACAAAATAATATTACTACATTTAAGTGTACATCATCTACCGTACAGGCGCTTAAAAAGAAGTATCAAGAGCAACGGCTCGCTAAGCAGAGGATCAGAGATAAATTTAAGAGAGTTATGAGGACGAGGTCTTGCACAGAGAGAACATTATTGAAGTCTGCGAATAAGTTGGCACCGAAAAAATTCTTGCCAAGGGTCGAGACTAAGAGGCTTGGCTTACGCAGTAGCGTGCTTTCGGATAAAAGAAAGAAAGTTTCTCCAAACGTGAAATCTGTTCTGAAACCAAAGAAGAAGATTGTAGTGAAACAAAAAGCTAGCGACACATCAAACACAGATTCCACTTCCGAGGAAGAGGAAGAAGTTCCGTCAGAGAAATCACAATCGAAACGTACTGTTCAAAAGGCCGGTCAAAAGAACATGTGCACGAGAAGTAAACCAGAAACGAGAAGAATCACGCGTTCTCATAGCGGCACGGTTTCGCCTAAAAATATTTGCAGAAGACCAACAAGAAAGACAAAAGAAGCAGCTGCGGTGTACATGGAAATTCTCGGACGAAAACTTGTTAGTCCTGATTTGGAAAATGATGACAATGTGTCAGTGGATAGTTTTCCAGAATTGCCAAATACGCGTAAAGCTAGTCAAGCGGAAAACGAAACTAAAACTAAAGTAAAACAATCTGTAACAAAAGCAGCTAATAAAAATAAAGAGAGTAAAGTTACTTCTGCGAATAATACATCGAACAAACGTTTGGACAAGACTAAGACTAGTAAAGTGGCTTTTAAGGGTAAAAGATTAATGAGGGTTTTGAAGTATTGCGAAATTGACAGCGACGAAGAATCTGTTAGTTCGAATGAAACTAGTAACGCGAGACCTGTTACAAGACGAAGTTTAGGAAAATTAAATAAACCTGCGAATCGTGCTCTTAGATCCTCTACTAAAAATCTCGTCGGACGAATGGAGATACAGAATACTGTGAAATCAAAAACGCAGCTTCAAAATAATCTGAGATTCAATAAAGAAAAATTCGTAATGAAACGTAAACGAGAACAGAGTTTAAACAAACCAATATCTGAGAAAACTAACGAAGTAAAACAAAAGGAGACAAAAGCTGTCGTGAACGAGAGTACGGATTCTGATGAAGAGACACTGGGAATGTTACTCAACAAATTGAAAAGGAAAAAGGATGACAGTGAACAAAAGGAAAGTACTAGTAAAAATAATGATAATGACGTTGGAGAAAAAGTTGAACAACCTTCAGACGGAGCTGTTGTGAAGACGGACGTTCCAAAAATATCTGACGATGAGGAATCTTTTCGGGGATTCTCGAAGAAGGCTATATCCAAAGTACTGAATTCTTGTCAGACGCATGTCAATGCTAATCTCCTTACCGCGAAGAATACCGGAAATAAATCGGAGCCTAAAGTAAAAGATGAACAAGATTCTAATGCGACCAATAAACAGGAAGATAAAGGATTGTCGACTAACGAACCTTCGGTGAATACAGATCTTGCTACGACTGTGAGCATGTCAGATGATCAATCAACCCAGAAAAAAGAAATTAAATCAAAATTACCGGATAAAGTGGAACATCTCACAGAGATACAGAATACTGACAAGAAATGTCCTTACAAAACGGAAACTCCTTCTGCAAATATTCTCGATATGTCGTTGGCAGCGTTGCATGTGAGGAAAGAAAAAGTAAACATGTCCACTGAACAAATTGAAAAGTGGTTGAACGAAAGTTCGCTCGCTAAAGAGGAAAGCAAGTTAGAAATGGAGAACGTGTCTACATTTAAATATGAGGTTTGCGAGAAGAAGGCTGACGTTTCACATTTGTCGATTTCAACGAAAATTCAGCACTTGGTGAGACCAGTCAATGTTACGCTTTGTAAGTTGGCAGAAAAATCTAATTTGAAAGATCGTACAATTACGCTTAATAAACATCTGCCATTAGCAGAACTGCTATCTGATATGAAACAGCAAAATGAGTTCGCTAGTAAAATAGATTTGAAAGATATTAATAAAGGACGAAATATAAAATCAAGTAAAGATTCGTGTTCTGGTGAAGAATGCGACGGATTAAAAATTGTACAAAACTTGGTGGATGGCTCTGGCGAGAAGAAACTGACAGAGAAAAAGATATTTCAACCAAGGAAACCATTTTTACCAAAAGTTAAAGAACGTAAAACGGCGATTCCGAACGCGAATGCATTTTCTCCAGAAAACGAAAGTAGCGTTTATGCATTTGAGAGTGACACAGAAGATCCTGTTAACACTCCTTTTAGACGTAAGGCTCGTGAATCTAATAAATCAAATATACCTCTTAACTCACCTGAGATTGTCGCAGTTAAAAATGAAAATAATACAAATAAGTCTGAGACTAATACAAATAAATTGGACAATAATATAATTAAATTTGAGAACATTTCAAGTATTGAGAAATCTGAGATTGAAATGAATAAACCTTTGAAGAAGGAAGTGAACGATAATTCCGAAATGGCAACGACTAGTGACCATCCTAGTATTTCTTTGAACAATGACGACCAAGTAGTAGAAGTAAAGAATACATCGACCGCAGCATTGAACGTGAACAAATTTGAGTTGCCAAAAAACTTTGCTACGTTAGCTAATATACAAGTTTTACCGTTGGATAAGTTAACGACAAATTGGAGCAATGTGAGCTGTAGCACTTCCATAGCCGTACAAGTAAATCTTGATAACAGTGTACAGACACAAGAGCAAACGAGAGAGGGAGACGCGAATCAACAGAGGAGTACAGAAATATCTACTCAGACTGATAGCAATAATGAAAACGACGATGAAAACGATGGTCAACTATTTTATATACCTTTGCAAGCGGTTACAAGGAATGGTCCAAATTTAATTCAAGGGCAACAATTAATTCAAGGTGTAGCTGTAAAGCTTGGTACCGAGGGACCAACCGGACCTAATCAAAAAGTCCTTCTAAGAGCGAAACTAGTTACGAAACCTCCGTCGTCAGTTGTTCGCTGCCCTCCTGTGGGCACAGTGCAGCCTACGACACGTACTCCACCAAATTCCACCTTTGTAGCACCCGATCATTCAATGCCATCAACTTCATCAAACACAGCACCGATCATTCCTAAATCCGATTCTGAACCTAAGCTATCTTCTCCAAAAAAAAGTGAAAGCACCATACAGATGATGACCAGACAAAATGTCGCAACTGCATCAAATGCAACGCAAGAAAAGTATCTAAGATCTCCAAAAACTTCTAGAGAAAGAAAGACTTCCATTGATTCAAATAAGAATGGGAAACGGTAAGAAGAACTTAAAAATCCTTGTCAATCGTCTCACTGCATAATTTAAATGTTGTAGATGTCAGGTGAAAGCAAAGCAGAAAGTATCCGAGATTTGTTCTCCAACTAATAATGTACAATTTCCGAATGCAAAAGATGAAAATAAAGAGGCGCATTTAGTCCAGGCGCCAACTTTTCATCCTAGTGAGAAAGATTTTCAGGATCCTTTGGAATATATTGATAAAATCAGACCGATCGCAGAAAAATTTGGTATATGCAGAGTTATACCACCACCGAATTTCAAGGTAGAATCCGTATTCAAATGCACGTTTTCTTATAGATAAAATTGTAGCACATTTTAATGTGATTTTCTTTTGTTTTCAGCCGGAATGTAAAGTGACGGATGATATGCGTTTTACCGCTTATAATCAGTACGTACATCGCATGCTTCATAGGTGGGGTCCTAACGTGAAAGAAATGATGGCTATAAAAAAATATTTAGCTACTCAAAGTATAACATTAACTCATCCACCATGGGTAAACATTTCTTTCGTCGTCTCTTGAATCTCGTTTTTAGTGTATTCGTCAGAATTCAATGTTGCTTTTTTACAGATTGGTGGTATGGAGGTAGATTTACCTCACCTGTATCAAACAGTTCAAAGCTTAGGCGGGTTAAAGGAAGTAATTGAAAAGAAGAAATGGCAAAAGGTAGCCGATGGCATGAAGATACCAAAATCTGCCCAAGATCGTGTAACAAAATTGGATGATATTTATTGCAAATACTTGTTACCATACGATACACTGTCTCCAGGTACTTATTCGCAAATATTAAAGCCATATTAGTATAAAAGCAATATATATTTCTTAAAAACAATTTACATAAAAAAATTATATTCAGAGGAACGAGGCAAATTATTCAATGAAGTTGAGTCTGAATGGATGCAAAAAGAAAGTAGAGTTTTGCAGAGGCAAAACGCGTCAGTAAGTGAAAATGAAGACGACGAAGATGAGGACAGTTCCGATGAAATCGAAGAATGCATTGTAAAAGTAAGAAATATCACTGTCGCAATTTTGCGTATTTCTTTCTTAACTGTATTATTCTACAGGGTAGAAACATGCCCCTGAATGCTTTTTATCGCATCGCGCGGAACACTCAACGTATGTGGTTCGGTGAGAATCAGAAGACTGAAAACGAAGCCGAAGGTGCCTCCGCCGACGAGGTTGAAAGCGCATTCTGGAAGCACGTCGCGGAAAGAAGACGACATGTTTGTGTACACGCCGCGAGCATTGATTCAAGTGGACGTGGCTTCGGATTCTCAGTTGCTAAGAACAGTCCGTTTGCCAGACATCCGTGGAATCTCAAAGTACTTACCAATAATGCTGGATCTGTCTTGAGAGCTTTGGGTCCCATAATGGGTACGGAAATATGCACGTTTTCAAACTTATATTAAAATTGTAACTTTTTTGTGATGAAATAATTTTATTCATAGGCGTGACGGTACCTACACTCCACGTGGGTATGTTGTTCAGCGCGTGCTGTTGGTATCGCGATCCTCATGGCCTTCCTTGGATAGAATATTTACACACTGGTGCTAAAAAGATCTGGTATGGAATACCGGACGAACACAACAATAATTTTAGAGAGGCTCTATCAAAGATGGTTCCACGTTACTGTAAGAATAAGACTATATGGCTGCCATCGGACACGGCAATGGTACCTCCCGAGTTATTAGTTAGGAACGGGGTATCATTGTGCCAGACTGTCCAAGAACCAGGACAATTTATAATTGTATTTCCTAAAGCATTTACGTCAAGCATATGTACTGGTTACGTAGTGTCTGAAAGCGTTTACTTCGCGCAATCATCCTGGCTAGAAACAGCTGAACAAGTATTTAGAGTAAGTAGAATAACGTTTTCTGACTTTTTATTATATATTTTGTGAACAGTACAATGGAACTATCATTTTAGGATATACAAGACAGTTGCGAACCATCGATCTTCTCTTTTGAGAGATTATTGTTTAACATTATTAATGATTCTAGATCTCATATAGATGTATTAAAACAGGTCAGTATTAGAATTAATCATCATATTACGTACGAAAAACTATAGATAAACCAAGATTAATAAATAATTGATACATCTAGATTATGCCAAGTGTAATTAGAATTCGTGACAAAGAAATAAGTTGCCGTGAGCAGTTAAAACTCGTGGGTCTTATGAACAGAGAGAGATTACCTCTGCCAGATAGCGGAAAACGAAAGAAGGGGCAAAGAGTAAACGAAGACGACGGAGACTTTGAATGTGAAACTTGCAGAGCTAATCTGTTTGTTTCGTTAGTTAGCAATTCACAGGATGATAGCGTTTACTGTTTGTCGCATGCATTGCAATTACTTAACAAGAAGAAACAGCTGTTGAAGCATTGCACCTTGATGTATACGTACAGCGAGGTAAATATACGCTTTTCAAATTCTGACGAGTGCGAATGTACGCAATCTATTAATTAAACATAATTTTTTTGTTATGAACAGGAGGAATTAGATGATTTGATCCATAAACTAGAAGACAGAATCGAAGCCAAATCTAAAAAGACTAATCAAATTAAACAAACAAAGTAATGAATCGACAGAGCTATTTATTAATTCACGTAGATAATTAATTATTTATTAGTCTATTACAAAATAATTATGAGATTTTGTTACATAGATACATATATATACATATACATATATATATCATATTTATTCTTATCATGGTAATACATTTGTATATAAAAAAAATGAATGCTTTACATCATTTCGAGGTGCAGGAATTCAAGTGATTAGCATTAAATTAAATAGCACATCACGTATTTCCAATCATTAATTTTCAAACCGAGAAACATATTACACTATTTATACATTGTTTTCATATATGACAATTATGAATATTATCTTGCATTTTATTCTCACACATAATGATAAAATATAAGATGTGTTACTATATACTTAGACTACGTTTAAATATAATTTATAGAATTCTAGGAATTAAATATTATCAAATATTTCTTATAATAACTAAATTCCGTAACATTTGTTATTTAAGTGTTAAGTAAATAATATAATAATAGCGTACTTAGGTATGCAAAATTTATTATGAATACTTTAAAATTATAAAATGAAAGATTACGATGTTCTCAATATGAGAAGATCTATACGTTAAATAAGTTTCTTCGACAAGTGCATTTATATTGTTACACAAATCAATATGTGTATCATAAGATCAAATAAACATCAAGTAATACAAAACATTGTTTAGTAGAATTCAAAATTATTTTTTACGATCTCTTAAAATCACGTACCACGTGACGAAATAGCTCGTGAATATAAATACAAAATGACATGTATATTTATACATTTCACAAAAAAAGATAGCTAACAGAAAAGTTATCACAAAAAAGTTTGGTGAAAGAATTGTTACTAATTAGATATACTTTCTCATCGTAATTAATAACAATCTATAACACACATATTTATATACTTAATGTTAATTTTAATATCCATTATTATGCTGCGTTTTCGGAAGTCTTAATTATATATACACTGATATACACGATCGGAAAAAAATTTGAAAAGTACTATCGGTAACATTGTTATATTATGCTAGCCTCTGATAAGGAACTAATAACACAGACTGCAAGTAAGAAATACTAATTACAGGATAAATTTCTTTACATTAAATATACGTATTATACTTTACTTTGCTAACTTTCTCTTTACTGTTCATATATTTAACATTTTTAAATAAATATTGAAATAGAAGTTTGCCTACTTCATGACATGACATAGAAAAAGTAATTTGAAAATCATTTTATAGTTAAAATTCATAGAAACCATCGACAAAGTCTTTACGTAAAAAAGCATTGGTAAATGTAAAAATATATATCAAATGCGGTAAACAGCATATATAAGTGGACATGGAATGACTCCTTCTCTCTTTTGTAATAAATAAACTTCATCTCAATGCACACATTGAATATCGAATACTTAGACTTCTACTGCTCCCTACGTTGCAATATGTTAGACAGTACTTGAGTAGAATTCTCATCGTGTTTGATTATGTCGTCTTCCTCCGAACTGAATTCCGCGTTTAAAAGATTTGTTAGCGACGTCGATTTCTGCGTTAACAAAGGAAAATTCGTATCGATCCCGTCATCGTGTTTTAGACTATTACTCGATAGAGAATTTACTTGCATTTCCAAAGTCTCAACTTTTTTATTTCTACTCGAGAGTACTTTCTTAACGGTATGAATTATAATTCCACAAAGGCACATTAACAACCCTAGAAAATTGATACCACTCATTTGATCACCCTTCCATTCAACAGCCAAGATTAAAATACATATTTCCTACAAAGAGACAAATAAAAATTCATTAGTTGATGCGATACAGCGTTTTCGAAAGTAAAGCATATTTCAATTTACCTTAATTATGCCGATAATAGAAAGTGTAAGACTAGACGTGTATGTAATAACTAAAAATTCCATAACTTCCATATGGAAAGCTATAATAGCACTTCCAAGTACAGCAGTTACAGTCATCGAAATAGACTGAATATCATTCCAATCTATTGTTATAAAATCACGGTACACCTGAGGTCCTAAGGCATATAGTTCACTTATAATTTAAAAATAAAATGTCATAAAATAATTAGAATCTGTTCTGTTACCTTCAAACCATAGCATCACAGGTGTGATAGGTACTAACATCCACAATTGCATATAGTACATCATATCAATTGGGCTTTTCATTCCAAATTTAGATTTCTGCATTATTAATTGTGACATTGTCCATCGAATACCGCTTGAAAATGATGCTAGGAGGCAGATGACAAATCCAAAAATTTCAAATTGCGTTGATTTATAGGTAAACATGAATAAGCCTACTGATATCATTACTACAATACATGTTAATGACCAAGACTGTAATAAAATAATTTAGTTATGAGTATGTGTCATATTTTAAGCATGTATTGGCTATACAGTCAATCCCAAAAGTTATGTACCTTAGAAAAACGCATTTCCTATAATTAAAAAGAAATCAGACGTCGGAAGAATAATGCTAATAATAAATAGCTA
>NW_017160008.1:966034-994322 GCF_001652005.2 Ceratina calcarata
AAATTTCGCGAAATCTTAAGGGAAATCTTGGAAAAATCGAAAATTTTTTGTTGTTGTTTATTATTAGCAATGTTCTTCCGACGTCTGATTTCTTTTTAAAAAATGAGTTTGTAAAGTGCATAAACTTTTGGGATTGACTGTATAGCCAATACATCCTTAAATTTTTCATGTGGTGTGCTCGTACATATAAACACTTTTACCTTTTTTTCCAATTTCATGAAAAGAGCAAACCCAAGGATAAAAATAATAGCAGTGGATTTTGTCATTGTGTACCTAAAAATAGTTAATTAAAATTATTTTCTAACAATAAATGTATTTTATTTATTGATACATACAATGATATTGTAATTAATGAAATTGCCCAATTTGATAGACCAACATCAAGACCACTGGCTATGCCAAGTGGCATAATCGTCCCTATTATGCTTTGCAAGGGGAGCTTTAATTGTTGTTGCTTTCCCCAACATGTTTTGATACATCTTATTGAAGCGGCGAATAAAAATTTAATTAACAAGTGGCATATCACTACAATAAGAGGATAATGAAATCCCTGAAAAATTAATTCCGATTTAAAACAAAATTGGACAATCAGCAATTCTTATGAATTATAAATTCTGTTTTCACTTACATATGTATTGTAAAGCCATTGTACATAAAATGTTAAACCTACAGACAAGACAAAGTAACATAAAATTAGTAAAAGTATCCTAAACGTTTTTTTCCAAAGGGATACTTCTTTCTTGGATACATTTGAATATTCTTGAACAGGTTGCAAAAAATAGTCTGATGTATCATCTGTATCCTTGGCAATTTGATACTTCACATGTGATCTTGTCATATTTTACAAAAAGTAATCTGGAAATATAAATTATGATGTCACAGCTGTTTGAATGATAGACTCGATTCTATAGAGGAAATGAACTAAGTATTGGCACATGTTTGCAAAATACTTTTGTTATCTACTGTTCGTAATTCCCTTTGTTTATATCGAAATCGTTTTTTAATGAAAATTCGCAAATTATGTGTAACATCATGCAGAAAAGTAAAATATTCTTCGATAGGATAATAAATACTTTGAACGTACCCTTTTATATATCTATAAATACATAAAAATAGTAATAAATTGTTATGTTATTTGCATTAGACATCTGTTATCAGATCACAATGTTTAAAAATAGAAATAGTCGTACAAAGACGACGAACAAATTATTATATTCATTCTGTAAGTTTACAGCACACTTGAAATTATTAATGACACCAATGAAACTGAAATAAAATTAAAATCATTTCACTATCACTTACTTCGATGTGATACACCATATAAGTGTGAAGACGTGTATAAACATAACCTAGAAGCTATAGCAGAGTGACGGGAATGTGGTACACCGCAATCAGATAAATATTGTTCCGGAAATTTTCTTATCAGTTTTAAATTTATTGCCATGATAAGCTTTTACTCAAATTAAGTTAATAGCGGTAAATAGCATAATAAGAAATGTGAATATTTAGATCTCTATTTAACACGTTTAGTAAAAACATAAAAGGTCAATAGTCGTAAGTTTTTATTTTAAAGTAAATTTACATTGAATAAGAAGGTCAAATAAAAAACATGTGTAAATATTTAAATCTCAAAATTCTTCATAGCTTAAAAATGGCTATCTTATACAATAAGTTATATGTACACGTATTCATTTGTCTTTTACTTTATAAAATATATTTTAAAAAATTAGCAAACGAAATTATCTATTAATTAAATTAGACAGATTATACAGTTATATTACATTCACTTATTGGAATATGATTTTGATACTTGTATCATGATTCGAAGACAAACCGTGGATTCGAATGGAGAAAATCACAAATGAATGAACATGGTTCTATTATATTATTTAATCAGATTGTCTTCGAACCATGTTGTCTTATAAAGAAACTCTATCTGTATACATTAATTGTTGAATACACATATACAGGATTATTCGAAAAGCAGTATATTACAGTCAATCTGAATGTACTTTAGTTATTTTATTACATATATATAATAAGCAATTTCTTATTTGTATGTTATCTACGATCGCTACGTCCACCGTTTCTGTACCCTCCGCGACCGCGAGAGTTAGTCTTTGTTGTAGCTGTTGTTTTCGTTGCAGAGTCACCAGAATATCTTGCAGATCCACCAGGAAGTCCTGAAGTACTACCATTATTTCCACCACTACTACTGTTATTATTGTTTCCACTTTTTGTCATCGTAGTACTACCAGATGTGCCACTAGCAGCTGTCGTAGAATTAGCCTGAATTGCCTAATAAAATCAGTTGATATCAGTTTTAATAAAAGCAGTATGGTGAATGCAACGCTTCAGAATGACATACCAATGGTTGCCTTCCAGGTTGGCCAGCGATATTATTTGCATTACCGTTATTTGTAATGCTATTGTTAACGTTACTACCAGGTGGACCAGATCCACTTTGATTAATCATTTGTTGCGCTAAAGCAGGATTTGGCTCGCTCATGTTTAACTGTTCATTGATTACCATGCAAAATTCTCCGATCTTTTGTATGTCCCCATTCTTCCCTGAGTACAGCGTTAAACACTGCCTCCAAACGGACGCGTATCCTTTCGTTAATCTTACAATATCGCCTGGTACCAGGAGCTGTCCAGGCTCGTCCCAAATCGAAACGTTCATACATGCCGTACTGTCCGCCACTTTAAACGTCCGAACTTCGCGGTTTTCTTTGGTGATAGTAGGATGACCAACTTCCAGAACAATAAACACCACGTTAATGTTTTTCTGGCCCGGCCGTATGTCTTTGATGAGTACGTATTCCATTGTTTTAACAATCAATATACACTTTCCACAAGCACACTTTATCAACAATCACCTGTACGTGTGTACTTGAAAATACGTCAAATGTATACGTTTCTTACTTTACACGCTGTTTTATTTAACTTCCCTAATACTCTTAGCAATCGTCCGTTTTTGTATATTCATCGGTTTGTTTCTACAAGTATTCGAGATGGCACCGATAAATGTTTAAAGCGTTCGATTGCGTAAAGCAAGAAAGAAGCTCATTGGAAAGGTAATACGGGTGTTATGCTGTTGGTAGCTGATGGAGTGAATGTCAGCCATCTTATTTTAGTACGTTGCGTGGACGTCAGTTTCGCTACTGTTGTACAATATGCGCGTCATCCGAATAATTTGTTGCCAGCAGCTGCTTCAAGCTGCTTGTAGCACGAGCATGACTGTTGTTGTTATTACTACATAACAGAGTAAAACTGGTACATCTATTACAATCATATACGTGTATTACACGTATTTTATACACACGTGATTGTACAGGCACGCCCGCGACGCGTACATAGGTGCCTCTGTCTATGCATACACTTATTCTCTCTTTTCATTAAAAACCAATTCTATTTTTATCTAAATGCACGATTATTTTCTGAAATTTTAAACAAACTCCAGATATTTTGTAATTACGTACATGTTAGTGACTACATATACGAATATACATATATGCTGAGTAATAGACACACGAGGCAGTTTTTCAGAACAAGTAATAAACAATTGAGAAAATTAAGAATAATTATTAAGAATAATTAAGAGTAATTATCCGGAATAGGCAAGAATCCTCAGGTTACCCAGGAAGCTTGACCAGCTAGAATCCCAAGAACCGCCTGCTACAATATTTCCAGCAACATTACTGTCGTTGCACTCCGTTGCACTTTGCCTGTAGTCTTGTAGTTTGCAGGATGCTCCTTTTTATAGCCGAACTGTAATCCCCGATCCCCACTATCGCAGGAAACATACGTACAAACGCATGTGTTAGTAACTCATACATGCTTATAGTATACATGAAAGTTGTATTCCCGTATTTCCCATTTGAAGACAGTAGTAAAGCTTTCTTAAAGATGTTAAAATAAAAGTCGTTGCAAACTTGTTATACGTAGATACACAAAGTAATTATCCAAGGATATGATCCATTGATGTAAAATCTACCCTCTGAAATTTGTCAAACCAGTTGAGTGGACGTATTGAACCGAAACGTGTGTTGCTTTTGCTAATTGTTTTGAATAACACCATTGACGAAAATTGATTAGCCTTTTGATATCCATAAATATCAATGGGAATGGCTAACTGTATAGAGTGAAGGAGGAAGTTTTTTGTTGTTCTAATGAGGTTGGTCTAAGAGCAAGTTAATGTCAACATTACGCTTTTAGATGATGGACATGGACGATTCCTTAGATCCGAAAGAAATAAAAGTAACCCTCGAAACATACAAGAAATTAGCGATCGACTTTGCAAACCATGACACGATATTGAAGGTAAGGAAAACGTCGTAGAACGTATTCGCATACTTTATGTCGTAATTTTATTAATTGTAGGATAAAACGGTCCTGTCGTACGTGGCATACATTTTAGAAGTACCCGATCTCGAGATCGTTAATTTGGGTTTAGATATATTGGACCTGTTCGTTAAGAATGTAGATAATTATGTACATATAACTTCCACCTTCGGCGTACGTGAAGCTTTAGATGCCGTTATAAATAAGTATAGTATAGACGAACCAAAGATTTCTAAGCGAGCACAATGCATAAAAGACGATATCGAGAGAATGAAACCGCCGATATACAATTTACGAAGCAAGTGCAGAAGAGTAATCGAGCCTAAGAAGCTCAAGACTCATGTAATAGTGTTACATGTCCAAGGTTTATTGCCGGTAAATATAAACAGTATGGATGTATTTTAATTTTGTTTATGTAATATCTTTTAATGACTATATACATGAAATAGGAAACCCGTGCAGAATTAGAGGCAATACTAATAAGAATCAATGGATTAGTTTCTCTTGTAGTTGATGTAGAACACCAGCGTGTTACAATGCGTAGTTTAAGTTATGTCACTGCGAAACAGATCGCTGAAGCTATACAGAAAAATTCAGAAAACATGGAAGCGAGATTAGTGACAAGAAATAAATTCAATCAAGAGTACCTTGTTAAATTGGTAGGTGTAGATAAAACATTTATTGGATTATGGAATATCTTACTGTTATGGAATATCTGTTGTACATATTTTATATGCAATTTGTAGGTCCATACTGGAAACAACGACACTGAAGATATGCCAGAATATTTACCTGAGGAAGACGAGCAAGAAGACGAGAAAGAAGGTGTTGTCTCGTTACTTACTGGCTTAAGACAAGGTGCTTCATCATTGTACAAATCCACTACCGAATTTCTCCAAAATTCATTTTACTGGTAAATTTTAATATCCTACGCGTAATTCTTTCCTGTTCCATTATCAGCAAGCGATTTAATAAAAATACAAATTTTAATTCTGTAAACAGATATTTTTATTTTTAATTCAAATAATTTTTACTAATGAGCTGATAATACGATCTTACACGATTCATTAAGTTATGTCTGAAGTTACTTAGTTTTCAATGTATCTATTATTACACTTATAAATGCTAATTATGAAGAACCATTTTAAAGAAAGACGAAATATTTAATGGCAATGCCGGTGTATAACTTTAGTTTTTGTTATATTTGATAGTATCTATAATAGTAAGATCTGATGTCAATATTTTATGTTTTCTTTTGACATATATCTGTTTTGTGTTAAAACTTGTAATTAAACAGAGTGATATGATCACTCTTTCAATCGGTTTCAAGTTCTATAACAGAATAAAAAGAGGCATTGTATTTATTACTTACTGAATGTAAATTAACTGTTCAGGTCTTGTACAAAATATACATATACATGTACCATATATACGAAGGTAGGATTCCTACTACATGAAACAGTTTCTTTCGACTAATATTTCATTACCATACATTATTTAATTGACATGTATGTATGAAAAGAACTGATCTATTTCATTGTATTTAGAATAATCTTTTGCTAGTATATTATATTATTAAAAATAGGCTGTGCAAACATTGTATGGATGTATTTTAATTTTGTTTATGTAATATCTTATAATGACTATATACATGAAATAGGAAACCCGTGCAGAATTAGAGGCAATACTAATAAGAATCAATGGATTAGTTTCTCTTGTAGTTGATGTAGAACACCAGCGTGTTACAATGCGTAGTTTAAGTTATGTCACTGCGAAACAGATCGCTGAAGCTATACAGAAAAATTCAGAAAACATGGAAGCGAGATTAGTGACAAGAAATAAATTCAATCAAGAGTACCTTGTTAAATTGGTAGGTGTAGATAAAACATTTATTGGATTATGGAATATCTTACTGTTATGGAATATCTGTTGTACATATTTTATATGCAATTTGTAGGTCCATACTGGAAACAACGACACTGAAGATATGCCAGAATATTTACCTGAGGAAGACGAGCAAGAAGACGAGAAAGAAGGTGTTGTCTCGTTACTTACTGGCTTAAGACAAGGTGCTTCATCATTGTACAAATCCACTACCGAATTTCTCCAAAATTCATTTTACTGGTAAATTTTAATATCCTACGCGTAATTCTTTCCTGTTCCATTATCAGCAAGCGATTTAATAAAAATACAAATTTTAATTCTGTAAACAGATATTTTTATTTTTAATTCAAATAATTTTTACTAATGAGCTGATAATACGATCTTACACGATTCATTAAGTTATGTCTGAAGTTACTTAGTTTTCAATGTATCTATTATTACACTTATAAATGCTAATTATGAAGAACCATTTTAAAGAAAGACGAAATATTTAATGGCAATGCCGGTGTATAACTTTAGTTTTTGTTATATTTGATAGTATCTATAATAGTAAGATCTGATGTCAATATTTTATGTTTTCTTTTGACATATATCTGTTTTGTGTTAAAACTTGTAATTAAACAGAGTGATATGATCACTCTTTCAATCGGTTTCAAGTTCTATAACAGAATAAAAAGAGGCATTGTATTTATTACTTACTGAATGTAAATTAACTGTTCAGGTCTTGTACAAAATATACATATACATGTACCATATATACGAAGGTAGGATTCCTACTACATGAAACAGTTTCTTTCGACTAATATTTCATTACCATACATTATTTAATTGACATGTATGTATGAAAAGAACTGATCTATTTCATTGTATTTAGAATAATCTTTTGCTAGTATATTATATTATTAAAAATAGGCTGTGCAAACATTTATTGTATTATTTTCTCTTGACAAAACCAAAGTATCGAACAATTTGTATGTTATTAAGGTCTGTAATTAAACAGAATATACTGATTACTGTAAATCAACTTTATTTCTTTATATGACAAATTTCGTGTACTGCTTCTATTATATAATAATAATAGAACTAGTCAATTTAGCTGCCACTGCACAAGGAACAATTTATGCATCTACACGCATAAATATATTGATACAATACGTACGATTAATATAAAGTACATGTTTTGTACTATAACTTAATTATTACTTCGTCCAAATGAGCACATCAAAATATTATACCATATTTTAATCACTATCTCCTTAAGTTTACATTGTATTGTCTATATTTACAATGTATAATAATTGTCATTAAGGCAATTTGAGTTTCAAAGCAGGTACAATAGATGGATGCAGAACAGTACTTTGGACATTTGAGTCAAACAATATCATCTAGTTTTGTATATGTAATTGCAATACTTATTAATTTGAAAGAATTGAGTATGACTTTTCCACAGAGTCCAATACTATTGTTGAGTTTCGGTTTGAAACTCAGACAACCTGCATTGTTTTCGACTATATTATAATACAACTTATATTATAGTACTATTTTAAACATAGTCATTAAATTAGATTCCTGTTTTCATTTATTTATCGAAATGAAGCGATAAAATTTCTTGTACATTGTACATCTGTAGTGAGAATATCGGTAAAAGTTTTAGCACATCAAAAATATTTAATGACTTCGTTCCATTAAAATACTCTTAAGTAATATCTCAAGTGTATTATATTATTCGTATATAATTCTATCAGAATAGTTGAATTCTATTTCCAGTTACAAGCTTTTATTGTTTCCTATTGCACGGATTGTTTTTAATTAATTTTTGTCTTCGTTTAACAGTTAGTGTTTGGTGTATTTTATGCAAATTGCCGTAGGCACTTATAATGTAAAATTTATTTAATAATTGTCATTCCATTACATATTCCCTATATCATTTTTCAAAGTATATTTTCCTAATGCAACACTTATTATTTTACGAGTTCGTTATTGAATTTATAAACAATATCTCCTTGTGAACTAGCGTATAATATGCGAGTTTACTATTTTTTTTTTTTACTTTTATTTTTAATTGGTCTCTACATTCAAGTAGATCTTATTTTTACGCACGAAACAAAGTAAACAATGATCAATTTTATACTCATTATAGGAATGATTCTTGTTACTATCTTAATATGAAATAAATGCAACGTATATGTATAAGGTAATAAATTCATATTTAGCTGATATATTTATTAAAAAGGAACCATAAAAAAAGGTAAAAAAATTATGGAATGAATAATTCACGAAATAATGATCGTTCTTTTCTTTCATACGAAAGTGTAGATGTATGTATGTACGTATTTACAATTAATACTATATAAGTAACATGTCGCTACACATGTTTTTGTGAATCTATTGAAAATATAAATCTATACTTCATTTTTTCCTAGAACAAATATTCATGCGACTGTCATTCTGCATAGCGCAGAGCAAATCGTGCCATAAGTAATGACAGATTTTCATTCGCTTGACTGTTGATAGATACCAGGTGTTTGAAAAAAATCATTTGAATCTGAATTTCAGAACTTGATGCGGAGAACTTTCTGGATAATCGTGCAACGTGATTGGAATATGTCGTTGATAAATAATGTGTAAAATGAATGTACATGTACACTAACATATACCTTAAATGGATAAATATCTACAATATTTAACACAGGATGCTATTACGCTACAAAAATGCACTGGCTGTTCGGTACTTATCTTATATCACTCGTAAATGAGATATAAATATTTCGTTAGTGCTAATCTAGACGCTACTTTCTATCTTTAAATTTGCACCTGCTGGCTGAGATGCAATTGTAATCTCACTGACTTCATCTGTTTCTGATTGACTTGACATATCAGAAACGTCATCTATTCCTTTCCTCTGAGTAAAAACAAAGAACGTATAATACTTTTATAATTAGTTTAAATAATTCATAATGATTGCCACTTACCTTATGTGAATAATGAATATTACGAAATACTCTTTGCATATCGGGATTACTTTCTAACGTAGAGGATTGACTGGACGGAGGATGTGAATATTCAGAAGTATTTTCTTCGTCAGAAGCTAATACTCCATCTATTCGTACTGTTGCGTGCTTAAATCTTCTTAATCTACATCCAGGGCCAATTGGCCTTCTGGCAATGCTGTGAAATCAAGTTAATAAATTGTTAATCGCATAAGTTGTGTATGCATCATACGTTTCTTAAAAAAAACTGAACTATACCTTCTTCTTCTAAGGGAATAGTTGTATGTATAGCTTGGATCTTCACCTTCTTCATCCGACCAACTTTCTTCATATGCATCGTCTTCACGATCACGTAACGTGTCCATATTTTCGGAACATGGCCGAGATTTAATTTCCGACTGTTCTTGCGACGTATTGGTACCATTAATCATATTAATACCACAAAAATGTCCAGATAACTTACTAACGGAGTCTTCTTTATTCCTGAAATTGATTAGATCATTTAAAAATTAATATATTCAAACGTTTAGATACGCGCATACATGTATATATATCTTATATATACGTGTAAATATACTTTACCTGTGTTGTATCACATCATCGCAATTTCCATTATCAATAGGAGAAATGAGACGATTAGCATTGATAATTTCACTAACTTTTCGGCCAAGAGTTTCAAGATTATCATCATCGCTACAGTCCTTTAAACGTTCATTTCCGTTTACACGATTCTCATTCGACGGTTCAGGACTGGAACAAGGACTAGATTGCATTCTGTAGTGAGCTTCGGATAAAACTGAGTTCCCATTCAAAGGTTCCGGTATTTGTTTATTAAAGGATTGTTTGTTAAGGCTATTTATAGAAAGCCTCTCTGCTCTTTCTGGAATTGCTGTTGTATGACTAACGGAATTGTAATCAGTTTCGCTGATATCCATCATATCTGTTTGCGTTTGACTATCAACGAATCGTGCACATACTTCCGTGCTCTGGAAATAAATAAATACACAAAATTACTTCAAGTAAAAAACGGTGTACATCTTTATGTCGAATATTTACTTTTCTTTCACGATGAGGACTCGACCGCGGGGTAGAATTTACTCCACATCCAGAGCCTACCCTACGATGCCTGTATTTCCGTTGTTTAAAACTATTGTTGGATGCTAAGATTGTTTCCGGTTGATTGGATTCGTTTAATTGTGTGTACATAGTAGCTTTCACAGGAGTTTGTGGACAGTCCGTCGGAGACGGTGGTGTGGTCGGAGTGGACGATGTTGAGAATTGAGTGGTGGGGTTGCGTCTACGATGAAGTCTTTCTTGAGCCTTCAAGAGAGGATGCACAAGACGTTTTTTACATTGCTTGTATCCACTTTGTTGTTCCCGTCTAAATGATCAAGAAAATTATTTATTTATCAATCATCTTTTAACTCATGTTAATTCGTTACTCACTTGATTACGTCTCGTTCGCGCTGTTCCAACTGCAATAAAACAGCGCTTAGTTCTAAGTACAAATTATTAGTCCTTTCAAGTTTTCGTTCATAGTGTTCTCGTATATCTTGAGCGTGTCTTAGTTCATCTTCGCGACGTCTAATGAGATCAGCTTCAAATCGTGGACTACTGCAACTGTTTGTTTGCATTTGCTTCAAATGATCTCTAATCTCCTTTTTCCAAGATTGCTATAATCATAAAAATCATTAAGTACTTCAATGAATTTCAGCTGTACCAATTGTTAAATCTTACTTCACCTGCGTTTTGAAATATTCGTCAGGTTTCGTGCATAGCACCTCATCCGCCGCAATGCCAAGATGAATCTCAATGTGCTTGAAGGAGGGCCTGTTCCGTGGTTTCGCGGCCCAACATTGCTTTACCAACAATCTATAACCCTCTGGACAGCTCGCGGGAATTGGTAAATGTAAAGAATTATTGCCCACGCCCCAAATTATTGCAGAAGAGTCCACGTCTTTATATGGTATTTCTCCACTTAAAAGTTCCCATAACACCACGCCATAAGACCAGATGTCAACTTTCTCAGAACAAGGTTCGTTTCTGATTATCTCTGGTGCCATCCAGGCTACTGTACCGGCGAAGCTCATTCTTGTACTAATTTCATTCCACTCTCGGCTGGTGCCAAAATCGCTAATCTTCACAACTTCCTCTTGCCCTATCAATACACTGAAAGGATACATTTTTATGGTATCAGCTAAAATTTGTCGATAACAAGTTTCATATCAATTTTACTATAATGAATTAAAGATGGTACTTTGGACTTTTAAGATCCCTATGTATAATTTTATGTGCGTGAAGATAGGCCATTCCAGCAGCGATTTGTTTCGACCATGATACTAATCTAGATGGTGGAACCGGCTCTCCCGCTCTAAGAAGATCGTACAGTGGCCCGTACGGACAGAATTCCATAATTATACAATAGCAAGGGGCTTGTGTACAAACACCTCTGGAAATGCATTCAAAAGTTTTTAATTTACACTGTCAATGTCTTTGCAACTGTGAAATCAATAGAATTAATTACCTAAATTGAACGATGTTTGGATGATTTAATTTGCGTAAGTGCCGTATATCAGTCTCGCGCGGTTCTCGTACTTTTTTTACAGCTACAACTTCCTTATTTAATTTTCCACTAAATACTGCACCCTGAGCTCCAGACCCGAGCCATTGGAGTTCACTGATCGACTCAAATGGTATTTCCCAATCTTCCGCTAAAATAAATCCGTTCTCATAAATATTATAAACGGCGCATCATACAAAGAGATGACGATTTCTTACTTTGATGTCCTTTAATTTTCTCATTTACAGCTGCCTTTGAAAGCATGGTCCAAACTGGGCGCATGCATCCTAGTATACCCTCCACCCAGCTGGACCTCTGTGCATCCAACGTTCCAGAACCCGGGGTACATTTTGTCGCAGTTTCGCTGGAATTACTATTGCTTCCCGAATTACTATGATTGTTATTGGGTAATTGAGCGTCACGTGAATCTGTGATAATAGGACCACCCGCGATTCCACTCAGCTGGCCCAATTCTTCTTGAATACATAACATGCTGCAATAAATAATTTAAATTATCAAACTGTCTGGCCTAAAAGTGACGGATAAATTATTAAACTGTCTGGCCTAAAAGTGACGTTCATAGGAAATGGAACTGTTCGAATTCCTTATACGACGAATATTGCTTTTTATGATAAAACAAAGTCAAAATGTACGACAAGCTATCTACTAAAGTATTTTTCTATATCAGAGCATGAAAATGTGGAGAGATATTTCGAAAGGTTTAAATCGCGTCTAAATTATCCGTCGGAGGATATAAACCTTGAGCAAAGTGTACAAGGTCGGGCACGGTTGATTCATGTGTAGATTAAAAATGGTATGGAAAGCGCGATGTGTTAGTGAAAGTCTCTCCTACATGCCTCTATCTACGTATGATCGATAATGTGCGTAATTTCTTTCGGTTCTACCTCGCGACGTACGCTAAAAAATTACCAAGTATAATCAGCTTTCTCATTCATTTTCATTTTTATTAAGTTGTATTAAAATTTTAATTTCGAATCGATTATATCGAATTGCCTGGTTTTCATACTTGTTGCATCAGTTCCTCATAAGAGATGTTTGCAATAACATCATTAACAATTGAAAAAAATATGATTGGCTCACAATTATACAAACATATGTGTCACAGGGTTTCAGCTGTTTCTAATTTTATTGATTGCTAATATACATGCGTATGAAAAAGTATATACTACGATTTTGAGCTAAACAATAGTAGATATATTGCAGTACTTGTAGACAATTAAGAATACTAAATGACTGCCATTAAATTCTCATTCAGAGTGTCATTTACTTTGGTTGAACCAAGTCCTTGCTTCCCTTAATGGCTTTCATTTTCCATACTCCACACGTGAATCAGCTCGTAAATTTCAATCATGTAAAAATGCCACATCAATTTTTTAGGGACATAAAAATCTTTTCATTCATCAAATTTGATTGTCACAAGAAACGATCGACATAATCATTAATCATTGTCTGCATGAGTTATGCATAAAACATGTTACTTATTGAAAACGAGATATCCATAAACAATGCATTTCAAAGTTTCGCATCGGATTCACGCACGCTAATCGTTGACATGATTTTATTAAACGATTTGTACTCCGTTGTCATACATAAAATTTACGATCGCGAATCAAGCGCAAACACAAGTTTATTTGCAGTGTACTTTAGTTTGACGTTGTGCATCTTTTACTATTATCGTTTGGTAATAATTCCTTATTTGGGCAAATATTTGTCGACGATGCTCGAATGGCGTAATGAGCATACATTTAATGAAACACGAGGAAGGTGAAACCGCACGGACCGTGTGGTCGTTAACCAAGGCCGCGACATAAATATCTGATAAATTCGAAAGATTGTTAATGCGAGTTTGTGTTAGTACAAGGACAAGATCGAACCCGCCAACGATGGTGCCGTTATCGGAGGCACATTCCGACGACTTGGCCTTCATGCTCACCTCCTTGTACCGACGTTGTTTGGAACGACCGTATCATCGTTCTGCGTCTTCCGGAGGAAAAAGCGAGTAAACACCATCGTACCACGCGTTGCATATGGTTAACAGTACCCTCGTCTTACGCACTCAGGGAAAGCGTCATAAAACCATGCCAAACTGATTTAGCGTTTGCGCGAAAAATTAAAAGGTAAGTACGCTCAAATTATACGAGATGCACGCAAACACGAGACATGTCGCGAACTGACAGGTTACCCGATAGAGGGCCTCATTTATCTCGTTTCATATGACGAGACGTGACGATTAAACGATGTATACAATGTATTGTTCGTCGTATTGTAATTGCAGGTGAATGATAATTCAATATCGAATATCTCTTACGATAGACAAATGAATGTTATCGGAATCGGAATCATAGATGATTTTATAAGAAGAACGAGTACTCCGGTTTTAATTTCCGTGCTAATAAACAATACGCATGCGTAACCGTGCGCGCGTATTGCAAAGCGAATTGTTTCAAATACGTATTCACTCAGAATTATTACGCACTCACCTATTAGTAAATATATGCGTCTCGGGATGCGACGGTGATAAAACTACTTGATTGACGCCCGACGACGCTTCCATTTCCTGAGATTCGAATTTGTACATCTCAGGTTGAGACAATGTCTCGGTCTCGGCAGGAGTTCGCATAGCTCCTTATTATTCCGTGTTCCGTTCCTGGAACAAAATTCATTATAACTATCTCATATAGTTCTAATAACAACTATGTTTGCGTGATTGTTATCACGTGCAGAGTAAACTGTTAAAGGATACGTTATCTAATACCGCGTTACGGAGAGCGAAGACAGGATGAAGAGGAGAAATGGCGAATAAGAAATTACCTTTGGCATAACATGGGGAGGTTGGGTTCAATGGAATGCCGATCTAGTAAGAGGTGTGGTATGCGGCCGTCGCATACCAAACTTCATGCTTTTATTTTTCGTGCAGATTCCTCGGGCCAAACCGTCTTTACATATTTGAATATAGAATAACACATACTGTCCATTTAATTATAAATTGTAATGCTGATCGTAAACTACTACATGGAACACGTGGACTGATTGAATACCTAGAGCAGTTCTATAAAAAATCTCGATCAGGTGTTGGAACAAGTAGGGCATCCTCCATGCCACAAAAAGCAAAAGAAGAGAATACGGAGTTCTCTATACCTAGTGAGTCATTCGTAGGCGTGTCTTGGGTTAATCCAAAACACCTGTGCCCGTGCCTAGGTAGTCTCTAGCATGCTAGCCCTTGAAACCTTCTAAACCTGCTAGCAGCAATACTCCTTCGCTTAGATAAAAGCAAACATGAAAAAGCTTCGACAATGAAATGATTTTGATTATGTATGAACCGTATATTCAATTATTTCAAAAGTTTCGTATATTATTTAAGATTTGTTTTGTGAAATGCACGTTATATTGCTAGCCATCGTTCAAGGACTTCGGCCTTTACGTGTTACAACGAAAGGGTTGCTGAAATTTTTGCCAGAGTTAACAGATCGATGTTCCAAAAGAGTGAACACGTTGCACCCTTCGTTTCTTCGACAGACTATTCCTGTGGGTGACGTTAGGGTACGAATTGTAATAAGAAGGGTGTTCATTTGTCTATCCTGATTTATCACTTCGCTGACCATAATCCTAATGTGCAAGCACGTTAAAATATCGATGCTCAATGTTCCAATACAGTAAGATCTATGTTGGAAAATGTACATCTAGATCAGATTAGGGTATTTAGAAGAAATGACTAACTCGTTAAAGCGGCAAATTTAATAAAGCTAACAGAATATATTACGTCAACTTCAATCCTCTAGACGTTCATCACATGTGTAGGTGTGCGTGACTTCGTTACATTTAGAAGGGCTGTAGTAACCTTTCATAAGATATCCTAAAAATACTTTCCAATATTGAAGAAGCAATGAATTTTATTTAAGAATTTAAAAAATCTATTAGGATTTATTGTTATTGTAAAAATGCGGAGTTAAGTTAAAATTTCGTTTTCATTGAAAAATCATATGCATATTTGTATGCGCAATGCACGTGGTGTTGAATGCTTCATTAGAATAATACAGAGATCTGCTGCACATCCTAGCATTGAAATCACTCGATAAATTAAGTGACCGCGACGCTACTGTAGCATTAGTGATCGCTAAACACAACACAGTTCTAACATAATTCTAATTATTTTATCAATGTTGCATAAAAAGTTGTTTTCGTTACGAGAACACTACAATTGCTTTTCGAACATTTCGATTAAAATGAAATCTAATACGATCTACCTGTTCAAGGACACGTGCAATATTGTATAAGAAACGCGCTAGAAAAACTTGATGCAAGATTTGCTAAGTTCTTTACGCAATTTTTACGAGAATAATCCCGCTATCAAGATTGTACTCCATAAACGTACATGGATTATATGAAACAAGTTGAATAGAGAAACAAGTTTCCTTAGAAATTGTACGAATAACAATTAGTAAATTATAAACACTCTGAATACCAGTACCCAATTTTAGTATTTTACTGGTGCTGAAGATCGGAAACAATTGAGATAAGATTGAAACTTATTTCAAAGTTAAATGGAGTTAACGTTATTTATAAGAAAACTTCTATTTAATTACGAACGAACTGAATATTTGAGAAATCTATTCATATAGTAAATGAAGGATTGTTTCATTCATGCACAAGGTAGTAGGTACATTCAATAAACAGGAAATCGTAATAAGTTCAAAGTGCCGAATGTTTGTGCCGAATGACGCTTGAATCATTGAAAAAGGCGCACGGGAACGTGCACCGCTGTGACGGACGGAATGAGATCTGTGCTCAATGCAGAACGATCGGGAACCATGGGCTTTCACTTTCCTCGAGTGGCTTGCACAAGCGAAACACTATCGTGGTTAAACGCTCACGACATTCGGCACGAAAAACTCGTCGGAGCATGAAGCATAGAAACTGCTCGGACAGGACGGCACGGAACGTGAAGCTTCGTGCTTGAAAACAGGGAAGAAGGAAGAGGAAGAGAGAGTATGGGAGACGCTTTATCGATTTAAGCTCGCAGACAACCCCTCTTCTCGCTTACCTAGAGAAAAAATATCTGCCGAGAACGACGGCGGCTGCGGTGATTCCCTACGAAGTATCCATAAAATAATTGTGACTGGCGCCATGCATTTGCAACAGTCTTTGCAATTGCCAAGTCTGACACTATAGGCATCAGAGAGTCCTGTGTCCTTAAAAAACGTATCCTTGCGTCGCACCTCACGATAATCATGCAGAAAAACGTACGATATCTTTCACTGTATAAACTGTAACGCCACAATTAAAAACGTCGTCTATATTAAAAGCCGAGTGGAGGAGAGCCGCGGATCTATTTTCGTTCGCGGTCATGAAAACAACCCTACAACACCCCGACGCACGACGCGTCCAGCGGACACTAAACAAAATGGCGCGTACGATCGTCCACGGCTTCGACGCCAGAGCGCGCCTGTGTTTTATCCACGTGCCTGTGTGAGTAAGGATTCTATATACTCTATACTCAGCAGAAGGGGACAAAGTACCGAACAGGTCCCGTCTATTCAAACCACGCCTCTTTGTATTGGAGACGAATACTACCAACTATCATATACAATTTTCATCGTATGCGTCCGTGAACGTGAACCATTGCACAGGTTGTAGGGATGCACATACATGTTTTGAAAAATCTATAGCTAAGTACATATCTATTCATGACTACGAATTCGCATATTTCTGTTGTGATAACAACTTCAGTTATCTAATGATCAATTGCCTCTGTAAGCTGATATAATTAACGTGTTGCAAAATAATTACCGAGGCAATAAATTCATAGAGCACGTGCGTCCCTGTACATTTTAGGTAGCGCCACTACTTTACATGCTTTACATGCTATGTACTTGCTTCAACCCCGCGTTATGAAAAATCGCTAACTTAAAGTACTGAAGCACTGCATCTTCTCCCTTTCAATGTTTTCGTCGAAGACCATTTTGTATACTATACATTCTATATCGTTTCGATAGGAAATATATTCATCTGCAGAAGGCTTCTTCTATGTATTTACCATTGTTAGATTCGGAAGGTTAGTAGTGGAGACCATTTACTTAATCTTAGAGGTGTTCTCGGGAGTTAGGACATGTAGTGGGGACGATGAAGGAACAGCAAACGAGTTTCTGACAAACAGCGTGTGCTTGTATGTATCTACCTATGTACCTGTAACGCTTGACCGATGCTAGAGAACGGTACGGATAATACATCCGTCCTTATTTGTATAGTATTCTCTACCCTACAGATTCTTTCTATTTTCCCGTACCTTTACATAACGCGTACAAAACTAGAACCTTCGTCTACCCATTTAGTAAAAGCAGTATTTTTAAAATCTAAAAATACCATGTACTGTAATAACAAAATTTTGCAAACAGAATATTTTAAAGTATTATCTTTGTATTGTATATTTTCATAATAAATATTAATACATAACTTATTCACAATAATATATGTAAAGTATATAAAACGTTTAAATAATGTATTTTGTTGTATTCTGACAGTAAAATGTGAAAGCGTATTACCAAGAAATGTTCTATCTCTATATTTTTGATTGTCTACGAGTCAGCAGAGTAGGGGAGAATAGAGAAGCGCAGATTCCTGGAAATATTTTCAGCAGTTCTTGGAAATGGTCAGAACTTTTTCTTTCCGCGTTGTATGTGTTTGCAGATTCAGCTACCCTCTTGCACAGGCGCAGAATATGCGTTTCCGGATTGTAGGAGGAATGTACTATTAACATATTTATAGCACGTTCTGTTTTATTTTTACTGTTTACAAATTCAGTTACTTCAACGGTATATTACGAATTAACTATTATTTTCTATCAATCTTATCTTCATTCATCATATTCCCTTAAATCTCTTGACGCATACACGCACATGCTATCGATTCTTTTGTGACGTCATAGTTACCCTTTCATTCGTGCTCTTGACGTTTACATATACGTAATATTTGAATTTATGACGTCAACTGATGCATGGGATTAAAATTTCAACTAGAACATGAAATTTCTATTCGTTTACAGATTCATTACTTTTTTACATGAGGAATCAGTTCTCTATATTCCTTTAAAACATTTTCAAGTACTGCAAACGCTTGCAGAAAGTCGTCATCTTCTAGACCGAACTGTTTATACTGATGTAGGTATGCAGAATGAACGTAAGACTTCCAAGTTTTATTTAAAAGTGTATCTAGGAAATCAGAAATTTTAGAATTGTTCGTGATCAAGGCAAGAAATTTATTGTAGTTCAAGAGCTTCCGATTTTGATGGGAATGAGAAAACCAATCAACTGTATTCCATTCTGCATATAGATGTTTATCCCTAAATTCATCAGTTATTACGTAGTCTTGTTCTGTTACTAATCCACGTGTTATTAAAATATTTGATACTGAACAGGTGTATACATGATGTGCAGTATCGCCTAATGAGTTAGATGGCACTTTTAATTCAGCATTAGTTAACTGTGAATTGAAATTTGGTATCCTCAGTGTTTCCTTTAAGTGCCGTATATATGAATTCCAATTATACATAGGCTCATACTTTAGAACTGTTGGAGGTACATGTGGGGTACTTCTTATTGTTGCTATTTTGTATGAAGGATGACATGCTATTTGTGATAGTATCGCATTCATGCTGTGTTTCACATAACTTGTAGGCTGAAATACACCTAATAATTTCTCAGAGATAACGTCATTCATATCATACAGACTAGTAGATGATTTCTTTAACAAGTTTGTACATATGTTATATATTTGTTCATTTTCAATGAAAATGTTTAGATCGCTTTCATTGTAAAGTTTTGCCAAAGTTAATACTGTGTTATAGTTTTGTGTGCATACTTCACCAAATGAAAATGGTAGTATTGTTGTATTAACAATTGGCTTTTTATCATACTCCTCATGTAACAATTTTGTAATATAACTACCAATACCAGAACCTGTTCCACCTGCAGAACTTAACAGAGCCAGGAAACCATCAAAGTGATCTAACTTCTCTACTTCCTGCCTTACACAATTCAATACCATGTCGCTTAATTCATATCCTTTTAATAAATAACCAAACGCCCAATTATTTGCACAACCACCACCAGCTTGGCAAATTACATTCTTTGTGGAATACGTCCATGGAACATTGATATCATTGTATACTTTATTTATTACTTTCTGCTCTGTATCTACAAGGATTGCTCTTGCTAAACGCGCGTTAGTTTTAGATATACCACTAAACCACTTGTTAAACGTGTCTGCGGAATACTGATAATTAGCGTTATACGACACTTCTGTGTTTACGCATTCCAAATCCGACGATATTTTCGAGAACAACGTATGTCCTAATTGATTTCCGCATTGCCCGAATTGTAGTGTAAGCATTATTAAGTCCAGCTTCGTTCATTCAACTTATAATCAGGTTATTATGCTCTAACGATAAAGAGAAATACATTTTCTCTCACGTGTGATTGACTAGCGCGTTTTAAATTTTCGAGGTATAGTAGAGTTACTATGTGATCAATCAGAGGTAACATCGTACGTAATTTCGTTAAGTATCGCGAGATCACGCAGTTACAGAGTAAATTAAAATAAAAACATGAGCATCACGGTTGCACGTACACGTGCACATCACGTGCATCATCCGTGGACCTGAAGACTGAAGAATAGAGCATTACCTGCCGGGTTTTGTGACGGGAGACGGAAGGGGTATCCAAGATGTCAGCCATTTTATACCCCTGACTAGTGGGGCACTTTGTAGATCATGTATGCACATAAATGCATGTGTGCACGTGGCCGTGATGCAAACGCATGCGCACCGAGGAGGTGGCATGCGTTAGCGCAGATATTCGTATACGAAAAGCAAGTTTTATAGATAGGCGGCGCCACTAGTTGGGCATAGAGAATGGCCAATTTTACTGTTTCCCCTTCACGGAAGGAGCTTCACTCCCTTCGCCAGGAAAAGTAGTTTATACACCGTCTTTGATCACCTCGGTGCACGTATTATTGTTCCCATTAATGATTCCAATTAACTATTTGCGCGGAACTGATACAACTTATCTTAATTTGATTTAATAAGAATTTCATTCTTTCTTTTGTTACACACGATTATCGCGGTTAACGAAATACGTGATTCGTTTGCGAGATGTATTGATGTTTTACAATGTTTGAATATACATATACGCAAAACCTGTTATCAGCTTCTGTACATATGTACATGTATATACAAACTCGTAGTATTAGCAGATAATACGAGATTAGCGTATGAAAAGTAAGGAAATTAAAATGAAAAAAGGAAATCATAAAACAGCACGTAAAATTTACTTGGGTTGGATATTTATAATACCGTGAAGATCTCGATTCTCTACTGATATGATAATTCACGCTGTGTTGATTTTGATCATGCTATTGTATTGCGAACAATTTGTCTGTCACTCTCGCAGCGGACTTTTGAATAAATTGCGCGTGCAACAGGTTGCAGTTACGCTTGAATCCTATACTTATTGTCAGTTGCAGCCAGAATTACAATTTGACGATCGTATGCGTGAATGTATGGCCAGAATTTCCAGTTACACCAGACAGAAAAAAGATATAGAGTGGGGTTGACGCAATTTCACGGCTTGTTCGATGAAGCACCGACAGTTCATTACAACGACGGCTTGCGAAAAGATAACACCGGCGTTGAACAATTATTGTATCATCGACTTGTTTCTGCTCTTACTCGTTTTTACTTCTCACTTTACTGTGCGACGCCACAGTGACAATTTATATTGAAAACGGATCTGCAACCTGTGCGATTGTTCATTCTCCTGTATTTTTCCAATCATAGTCTGCAACGTGTAGGAGCATTGAAAATTTCCTACTTCAGTCGAGAGTTTTAGCATTAGTGACAGCGTCACGTCCTTCATTAAACTCATTGCACGTCACAAGACTGTGATGTAAAGTAGTGAAATAACCGAAAATAAAACAGTGAACCAAGCGAAAGGATGTTAACGCTATCAGAATCGTTTAGCGATTCTCGCGACGTGTTGTAGCATAGTTTTTTGTGGGGCATGCTTTCTCTGTAGTGAAGCAGCAAGAGACGTGCTAACTAGTATGGGAATTCCACTTTCGGTTGGGAAATACGCAGTACCACCGGCGGTAGACGCTCCCGATTGCTTCCGATAGTGTCATAGTGTCATTATATGAGATTAAAAGTAAATCTAATGTGCATGCATGCATTTGTATAATTATCGAAGGATTTAATTACCTAGTACATAAGTGCGGTAAGCAAACAGTTAATAGCCGTGGAATTCGTGAGAAATTTTTCCGGTGAGCAACGAACAAAACTAATTTGCAAGAACGCCATGTTGTGAGCTGATGAACAAACGCCTACAACGTGACTACGGCCAAACGGAAGAATGATTTATAAAAGGTAATTCATCCGTATGATTTATTTAATATGCAATTATACTAACTAAAGGGCCAGTGGGAAAGTGAAAATTTCTTTCCTATCATCGTTACATTCATCCTCATGTTTATTTTTATCACAGTTTTCCATTATCTTGTCAATGCTCCGCTCGTAATTCTTTTCATTTGGCATACGTTTATGTACATTCATATTTTCGTTAACATAAAATTTTTAATTATCGTAATTAATTGTCCAGCTATTTGATTGTCTTTGTAGTATATTTGTACTTTGATGTAGAGAATAATCTGTATATATGTATATAACACATCTCCAAATTCGATAACGATGAAATAGATCACTTAAACAGCAGTTTAATGAAGTATAATTTAACTTATGTTCGCAGACAGTAAATAGCAAATAATTACGATATTTCTACGTGTAATTTATAAATGAGTATGATTTATGTATATACGAATGAATAAAAAATTGCAAGTTATTCACTGATAGCTTAAATTTTATATTTTGATGATGTTATCGTTATGTGATTGATCATAAACGGATGGCATTCTACATACAATTCACAGATAATTAAGTGCGATGTATTTCTGAGAATTTAGGAGCAGAAAGAAAATTTTCCACATACAAAAAGAACTATACAAATAGCATACATCGTATTAAATATCTTATCATTAGTTTATTAATTACTAATAGCTTTATTTGAAGTAAATGAACAGTTTATTGGAGCAAATGTGTATTTACAAACGTTAACGCGTTATTACAAAAAGGAAGTCATCGTTATTATCACATAAGTAACTAATTATTGATTCGAATAACTTTTACATTTTTTAAATATTGCTATGGTATCATTTTGTCAAATTGACTTATATTTGCATCTTGATTGAGTCAAGTTCTGTTCCTCGTATAGTGAATGGGAATGGTGACACTGGTGCAGGATTATCAACACTCGACATTGGACGGAAACCACCAACACCAGAAGGATCAGCACCCAGAGAGCGACATCCCCGCTGAAAATCGCGACAGCGAAATTTATGGTGAGATACTACAAGTTGCGAAGAACACCGCGATCGACGTCGTCCGAAATGGTAGCCTCGCCGGTTCCTCTACGCAGTGCAGTGACGTAGAAAATGACGAAGATGATGAAACGGTGGCTGACGAAGAGGATTGGGTACCCGACTTACCTGTGCCCACGGCATTCAAACAAGAAGTGGTTTCCGCGAATGGAAATCTAGTGTTACCGAATGCGGACACCTCGAATTTTGGTGATGTACGCGTGAAAAATTCGACGAATGTGCATCTTGGTAACAAAACCTTCTACAAGGGCCCAGTAACAATAAAGCAGTTCGTTTATACAAACCCAACGATACAGGATCTCGATGAGGTAAAAATCGATAATACTCGAACATCGGATACCAAAACGACTGATTTTTTGACCAAAGGAGATTTACCAACAAACAACTCGATCTTCTCACAAAATTCTGATAAAGGTAAAGATTCTTCTCAAGATAATTCTTACTATTAACTTTACATTCTAAATAATGATGTTTGTTCAGGCTACCGTAGCATTATGGGCCATTTTTCTTGTACATAAAAATGCCACACGGGGTTTACATTCCGTTAGTTATTTCGAAATAGATATACACAAATTTCCTCGACTAGTTGGTGAAAGTGAATTTACTGTGTATTTCGAAGAGATTATAATTAATTACGTTTAATATAACTTTTGACGAAACGAAAAGGATTTTGTTCATTAAATTTTAACAAATCATTGTATTTATGACTATTTTATACATTGATTGAATTCATTAATATCATTATCAATTTGTTGTTGTAAATGAAATCCTTTTTATCAAATTTTATCAGTAGGCTTCTGGGTCTTATCATTTGGATTTAAGCTTTGTTATTTTTCGGTTCTTATGCAGTTGATAATGGTACGGATTAATTAGAAATATCCTACATAAAATAATATCGAAATATATTAGGTCGAGTCTTAAGTAACTTTCGATACAGCTAAGTGGTATCTAGTGTTCATATCTACGCACTATGAATTATCGGGACAAACAAGTGTTTGGTTTTACTATATAGATATTATAGATAAGGGAGATTCAATTAGTTTTCTGTCAACTATTTTGTGTGATGCACGTTACATTAGACTATTTTTATAACCTCTGAAATGGAAAGTGAAAGAGCGCATATTCGTCATGTAATGCTTTGGGAATTTAAACAAGGCAACAGTGCTGAGGCGACAGCTAAAAAAATACGCAGTGTATACGGTGAAGAGCTAATAACTGATCGGGCAGTTAGTGATTGGTTTGCAAAATTCCGTTCTGGAGATACGACTTCAAAAGACGAACTGAGTGCGGGAGGTCCTTCCGACTTTGACGACGATGTTGTAAAGACACTGTTGGAGCAAAATCTACGTCAATCAACAAGAGGTATAGCAGAAAGGTTGAATACGTCACAATCAATTAACCGGAGATATCAGGGAAAGTAACTGATAAAAAAAGGAAGTTACTTATGACTCGACCTAGAATAGAATAGAATAGCAAATAATGTTACCAATGCTATAACTTTTGTCTAATAATAATAATATTTCATTTTAGCAACGAAATGGCTATGGACTTGGCAGTGTTCAGCATTTTTGTCTGTACTAGCCCTATTTTTTGTAACCGTCGTAGTCATCGTCAGTGTTTATTACGCACGCAACTCTTCTACCGTAACAACTCCAGGTTATCCGCAAATACCGAGTTCTGGATCTGGTAATTAATTACATACTAGAAAAACCTAGCAAACTTTCTTAACTCTTCGTTAATATAATTATTAATTATTTCATATGTCAATAATATATTCAAGAATAAAAATTCCTATTGTTTATAATTCAAATCTGAATGATTTTTAATTATAGAGGAAAAACCGTCAAAGGTACGTTTTGTTACGAGAGACGAATGGGGCGCTCAACCAGCTGCTGAGCCATTGGAACCGCTCAAACTTCCTGTACCGTACGTGATTATCAGTCATACAGTAACCGATTTTTGCACGACCCAGGCGGAATGTACGTTTCGTGTCCGGTTCGCGCAAACGTTTCATATTGAATCTAGACACTGGTCAGACATCGCTTATAATTTTCTCGTTGGCGGCGACGGACTTGTATATGTTGGCCGCGGTTGGAACTATGTAGGCGCGCATTCTTTCGGGTATAATAATAAAAGTATAGGCATTTCCTGCATCGGTACATTTAACAGTTTAAAACCGTCTAAAACTCAACTGTATGCTTTGGAATTGCTTATTGAAACGGGTGTGGAACTTGGTAAAATTGCGAAGGATTATAAATTATTAGGACATCGGCAAATTTCGCAGACTTTGAGCCCGGGAGAAGCGTTATACAGCGAACTCATCACTTGGCCTCATTGGTCACTAAATGTATGACGAATTTGTAATACAAGACCCTTATTACGGTTGCAATTTAAGGTGAGACATTTTATAGGCAATAGAAATGAATAAAAAGACATGTTTTCATAACAACGTTATTTAGTAAGAAAATATATAAAATAATTGCATATGTGAATATTGTAATATATATATGTACACGTGTACGCATGCATATACTGTGTTTGTATAACAAGTGATTCTTCATATTGTACAAGAAATGTACATATTCCAAGAATAAAGAGAATTACATAAAATATACAGATAGATATTTACATAATTCTAATTTTTTCCTGCTACGTATATATTTATTATTATGTATTGTATATAGTATTGTTAATAGTTCGCGATTTATCATTATGTTAACTATAAGGTAACACAAGAAGATGCGTTATGATAATAAAACAAACATTTTCCTTAGTACACGTTGCTAAATCATTAAATCTCATTTACAATTATTTGGCTATATACTTTTCCCGCGCAGATGTCGCTTCATAATATCAATGCCAGCGATGCCAGCATCCCCACCAAGGCCGTTAAAGTAACCGTTACAAACAGTATCCTTATGGAAAGCAAATGTATAGGTCTCTCAGGGATTGAAAATTTTTGATACAAATATTTTTTAAAACTTTCCGATTTACACGCCAATATGACAGAGAAACTAATGGTGTACGAATGTAGAATCTCAAGGATAGCCATTTTGGCGGGTGACGTGTTTGCATACCGAGTATTGACAGCCATAACATAAACGGGGGACGTTGCTCGTAATATGGATATAATCAGTTCTCCGCTGTACAAAATGTGTATAACATAATAATTCGTGGTCCAAATACCAAGGCGTTAACGATACTTTTCACAATGGTGAGAAATGATAATGATACAAAGCGGGCGAAGATAGTAAACAGAAGAGAGGCCGCGTATAATTTTCAGCTGCGTTAGTGGGAGGGGGAGCAATGCACCATGGGAACAATTTGCGACAGGCGCATGCGCAGATCAGTTTACAGTTGGAGCTTGGAAGAAAATGGCGTCAGCTAAGTTTCTGGAGGAAGCTCTGAGCACGGACGTCGATGAATCCGCAGTGAACGCAATAGTGGGCTCCCTCGAAACACAACTGGTAACATCGACGCCGGCTGCCTCTGGTCATCAAGCGAGTGCTGCGTCAGTCAGCCAGCAGAATCATCAGGTGAACAGTGGTATTTCCAACGGGGGCACCATCACCGCGGTGCAGCCACAGAAACATGGGGTTTCGAACGGCGGCGGTGCTACCACAGTGAACAGTCTGATGACTCAAGAAGTAACCAAGTCCATTACCACGAGCACTCTCCTCCCAGTAAACGTGGTTACCTCAAACGCAGTGGCGCCACAGGTTACTACACAACAGCAGCAACAGCATACACAGGCAGCAGTCCCCCCTGCTGCTTATATCAATCAAGTTACTACAAACCAGGTGACCAGCAATCAGACGACGAATATACCAAGCCTTACAAAAACACATGAGCCTGTCAAGATTATTTATCCTACTGTTGGTCAAGTAATAGCCACCACCGGTGTTGCAAATGCAAATAATAAACTTTCGTTTCCTGCACAAACTGTTGGCCAGTTAGCCAATGGTACCCTGGGTATAACGTCCCAAGCAGTGTTACAGACAACATCGAATGTTGTTAGTAACGTCGGCTCTGTTAGTGAAACAGGCAGTCAAACAGTTGCTAATGTAAATAAGCCGACAGGTACAGCTTTGGTGATAAAGACTAGGTAGCACCCAGTGGCATGGTTTCTGTTCCAATGTCTGTTCCTGTTTCTGTGGCTGGCAATGCAGTCAGCACAGCACTACAGGCTAAAGCTGGGGTTACGTCGACGATAGTACCCAGCAATGTGCAAATTCTTAATGTTAATACAATGCGTCCTGGCACACCAGTGGCAGGGCAACAAGCGGGGAAACAAGTCGCACCCAGGGTAGTAATTGGTCAACACATGCTTGGAACAAGACCTGGGGCTCCAGGGGTAAGACACATACATATACACATACAATTTGTAAACAAGTATATATATATGTATGTATATATATATACACACACATATATGTATATATACAAGTCTAAAGGTGATTCAACTCTATTTACATCTATTTCATTTTTTTCTTAGTTTTTTTTCCTGATATGATTTGTTTCTGGTAGATATTACGAAGTACTTCTTTTATATCTATTGTGCAAATTTGTTATTGATGTTTTAATTTTTAGATAACATTACAAACATTGCATGGTTTACAACCTGGAACTCAGGGTCATATATTACTAAAAACTGAAAGTGGACAGTATCAGTTACTAAGGGTAGGGCCACCTCCAACAGCAGGTACACCTGCTGGTACCGCAGTCACTCCAAATAGTATAGCAGGGAATGCAGTGGTTGCTGCACCATCTCCAGGCACTACCTATCGCTTAGCCTCAGTGCCGGCTGTAAGTAGGCTGAACACACAGTTCACTGGCCCACCACTCGCCACGTTAAGAAAATCTGTTCAGGTGACGCACTTTTATACCTCTTACAAGACTCGATGTAGTGCTGTAGTATACTTTTAGTTTTTACCATTAGTTGGAATGGTGTTATTGGTAAGGCTATGTATTGTTTTATATTCTTTTACTCTGTCCTTATTTTATTTCT
>NW_017160008.1:994743-996272 GCF_001652005.2 Ceratina calcarata
AATTGGAAATGAATTAATGGTGTCACGATACATTTTAATCTTCTAAATCCTTCTATAACAAATTGTTTTCGATATTTTCATATTAATATTCTAATATAGAAAATGTTTTCCGGACAATATCATTATAAAAATGTAAAATATACCCAAACTGAGCATTTAAAACGATTTCTTCGTTAAACAACAAGTAAGGAATATTATTATAATAAAAAGAGTCTGTACAAGGTACAAGTGCGTCCTTAATGTATAAATATACTCGTCAATTATGTAGCTCCGTCATAAATGACGTACAGATAAAAAGGTATCAAACATGTAAAATTTTCATTTAAAGAATCTGATGATCAGCATGCATATACAGAGATAAGTTGATTGTTGTATATGAGTAGAAAGAAGAAAATGCGATATGAAAATTTTCATAGATGTTACAGAAGGCATGTGGGAAATACATTATCATAAATGCTTTTATTAATACTGAGCTTCAGAATGTCTAGAGATGTAATCATCAATATTGGGAAGTAATCAGTTAAAAAAATTGGAAATTTTGCTTGAGGACAAAATTGTGTCACGAACAAAATTATCATTCATGTATTAAAATTTGCTATTTATATTTTGTTTGGCAGTGTTGCAAAATGCTTCTACTTTTGGACCACAGTTTCGTTATTCTTATAGAACAAAATTATGAACTAAATGTAAAATTTGTGTAAATAGAGATTTTACTAATGGCTCATAATTCGTATTTACATATAGACTGTGGCTGCAACTGTTACAACAGCAACTACGACACCTGCGACGGTGACTGCCGCTGCCACAACTACGCCTACCTTACCTGTTACTACTGTTCAAACGGTTCAAACACCTACACCAGTATGTATCACACCTAGTTAATATAATTAAAAAGTATTTAAAAATTTGCAAATTTTACATATTTCTTTTTATTTTTAGCGTCAAACTACAGATAATACCAAAGAAAAGTGCCGTAAATTTCTAGCAAACTTATTAGAGTTGTCTAGTCGAGAACCTAAAGCGGTGGAGAGAAATGTTCGAACTTTGATACAAGAACTAATTGATACTAAAGTTGAACCCGAGGAGTTCTGTGATAGACTTGAAAGATTATTGAATGCATCACCTCAACCATGCCTGATTGGATTTCTCAAGAAAAGTTTGCCACTTTTACGGCAATCCCTCGTGACCAAAGAACTGGTCATAGAGGGGATAAAACCTCCTCCAGCTAATGTTGTCTTTCCTATAACATCTGCTACTCCCGTAGTACCACAGGTAAAACGTGTAGATTTATTTTTATCTATAGTCCTAAGCATAATTTTGGTAATATGTACATTAGTCGATACATATTGGTAGGCGAATTCGTGTAATAGCGACTTTATTATTAGAGGCAGTTATAGTAGAATTCGAAATATTTTCTATTTATATCTCTTCATATTCTAGATATATCATTATTTTTAGTATTAATGTTCCTTTTATAATACCATGTAGCAGAATCAGCTTAGACCAACTGTTGCTGTGGCAGCTGCAAC
>NW_017160008.1:996492-997093 GCF_001652005.2 Ceratina calcarata
GTATACACAAATATGTAGAACAAGTCTTATACTAATTGTAGTACAGACGAATAACATGTAAAATAATGGAGAACTGTATCAAACAATGAATACTGTGAAGGAATACTTGTATACATCGTTAGCATGTCGAGGGATTTGCGCGAATTTAGGAAGGGTGGATTTACAATTTGTAGTACCAATTAAGAACATAAAAGAGCGCAATTTTATATTAAAAGTGAAAATTAAAATACAGAAAAGATGAAAAAAAAAACCATCGTTCAGATATAGCAGAGCGTGGTTTCGATCCACGGACCTCTGGGTTATGGGCCCAGCACGCTTCCACTGCGCCACTCTGCTCTCCGAACACCACCAACCTTAATTTCAGAATTTCCACTGCGAGGTAGATTACTTCTTGTGAGACGAGAGAGCCAAAGATGAAAAAGTCCAGCCAAAGATCGATCGACGACGACTCGACGCGTAACTGAGAAATTTTAGGAGCTCCCGGCGTCTTAAAGCGTTTCGTTGAGCGAGTTATCTCGGCGGAGACATCAGGGAGGGACGGGAGATATCAGGGAGTGATCGTAAAGTACAGTATAGATCGCATAAATAGATAAGATATAAC
>NW_017160008.1:999639-1012466 GCF_001652005.2 Ceratina calcarata
GTATACACAAATATGTAGAACAAGTCTTATACTAATTGTAGTACAGACGAATAACATGTAAAATAATGGAGAACTGTATCAAACAATGAATACTGTGAAGGAATACTTGTATACATCGTTAGCATGTCGAGGGATTTGCGCGAATTTAGGAAGGGTGGATTTACAATTTGTAGTACCAATTAAGAACATAAAAGAGCGCAATTTTATATTAAAAGTGAAAATTAAAATACAGAAAAGATGAAAAAAAAAACCATCGTTCAGATATAGCAGAGCGTGGTTTCGATCCACGGACCTCTGGGTTATGGGCCCAGCACGCTTCCACTGCGCCACTCTGCTCTCCGAACACCACCAACCTTAATTTCAGAATTTCCACTGCGAGGTAGATTACTTCTTGTGAGACGAGAGAGCCAAAGATGAAAAAGTCCAGCCAAAGATCGATCGACGACGACTCGACGCGTAACTGAGAAATTTTAGGAGCTCCCGGCGTCTTAAAGCGTTTCGTTGAGCGAGTTATCTCGGCGGAGACATCAGGGAGGGACGGGAGATATCAGGGAGTGATCGTAAAGTACAGTATAGATCGCATAAATAGATAAGATATAACAATAGGTAAGGTGATTAAAATGGAATTCGCGGACTGACACGAGCTAAATTGAAAGTATGTTTGCGCGAACGCAGCAAGTATCGATCTTGCAATTCGCTGCAACGTGTAGTTTTGCAGATTTTTCGGTAGGCAATACCTCGTTTCGCAAGCGAATAAACACACTTAAACATGGTCACACAGTTATCGAGAAAGACATTACTTATTTCATCGTTATCTTCGATCGCAATTATAAATCTAACGCGTACACTACTACGTACAATCAGTTCGATGCAGCATGCCTACGATTTATCTCATCGTCTATCGACCAGAGTAGTATATGTAATGATTCGCGGTAATTGAGATTCAATAAAATCGTACACTCGAATTCGAACGAATTTTAATGAAACGCGAACCAATCAAGAAATTCTTAGTCAGCATCGACGGCCGTGCCGCGTTGCGTGGATCTCGTAATTGCAAAACGGTGTCCTCAAAACGAAATGCAGGCAGCGGAAAATCCGTATATAAAAGGAAAATCGGTTCGGTGGATCGTCAATCGAAGTTTCGAAGCGGTCGAAACGATGAAGTCGTACGCGTGTTTTCTGTACTTGTCTCTGGTGGTCGCCACCGTGATCGAAGCCGGTCCTACGCCCAGGGCAATCGAGTCCCTGGACAAGAGCGAAGTGGACACCGCGAAGGAGAACCTGCAAATAGAGGAGATCGGTGAGGAGAAGGACAGGTCAAAAAAAGCGGTGGTTTGTTATCAGCTGGAGCCGCAAGAGAATCATCTGGCCCCGCTGACGATTCCTCAGCAAGTGCCGTTTAACGTGATTCAACCTCAGACGAGTTTCGTCGTGCCCCAACAAACGGGGCAACAGATGGTGGTTCCTCAGTCGTTTCCTTTTCAACCGATTCACACCTTGCAAGTCGTCCAGCCTGTTCCCGTCCAGCCGTGCACCTCGTCCATAAACGTGATCCAAACCCTTCCCGAGGGAAACGCCGCCGCTCAAAAGGTCGAGACGCCGAGACCGACGCCGAGCCCCGAGATAGAGACGATCACCGAGAGACCGGTTCCGATGAGAATCGAAAGGCCCCTGCCACCGCCTCGTGAATCTTACGCGGTACTACCGATGATGTCGTATCAATATTCGGAACCGGTGTCGACGATGTCCGACGCGTGCACCGATCCCCTTCACGGGCTTCAATGCACCTGTAGACAGGTCCAGCCAATGTCCATGATGTCGGTGATGCCGTATTCCTCGGCCTACGCCAGATCCTCGATGCCGATGCCGATGCTCCCGAGCGTAAGCACAAAACGCGTGACGATCGTTGTCCGATCGATCTGATCACGTCTCGCGCAAATTAATCGTTCTGTGTCGATCGTTTTCAGAGAGCGAGAGCCCAGGGACCGCAGCCCAGAAAGAAGACCTACATCAACATAAACCTCCCGCAGGGTTACAGCTACTACCAACAACCGCAAAATATGCAACAACCGCAACACGTGCATCAGACGGTGAACCAAGAGATGTACGTGAACGGAGCCGACCTGAGTGCGTACAGTACCGGGGGAATCTCTATGAGCGCCCAACCGCGCTCTTACAGGAGCAGCGACCAGTCCGCTGATCGAGTTCCGATGAATTCTCTGAGTACACAGGACGACCTGGCCGGCGAGAACCTTGTCGGAGCGGACGAACTCGTCCCGAGGAACAAATCGCCCCGCGAGATCGATTCCAGCCAACTGTCACCGGAGCGGATCGAACGGGAGGAGGGTCAAGTTGCCACGATCGATGGTAAACGCGATACGAGAAGCGACGGACGGGAAGCGACGCTGAGGAAGAAACAGTGATGAGAAAGTAAATGGCGAGGAGGAACGATAGTTTTAGAGTATATAAGACGAGCATTTTATTTTTTTATACACCGTATTTTTGTACAGACGACGGTAAATAAAGTAAAGTTGATCGTACGAAAAACAGAGTAAAATTTATTTCTTACCTCCGACTCCGATCAAGCGTGCGAACAGTCGCAGCTGTCCAACGAGAGTGTCGCTTCGTCGGAAACTGATCGTTCCAAAAGGGCTGCACCGTTGCTGGGTACGATCAGAACGTCCTTCGACGAACATACTTGTAGATACTTCTGGAGCGAAGACATGCTCAACTGCACCCACGAACATTCGCACGAAACCGTGGTTCCTGAACTGTCCTTGGCCGCGGTCGGATCTTCGTCGTCATAGAAATGTTAATACGGCTTTACAATACGGAACTCCGACGAAGCGTGTATTAAAAATTATACGGGTGTAACGCCAATTCGTACCGCCGATGGTTCTTAAATCTTGTTCGAGAACGTGCTCGTCGATGGCGATCCATTTTAAGATGTTTTCCGCGGTGGTAGTGCTGACGCGTTTTATGATGTGCTCTATGTTCTTCTTAACGTCGGGGGGAGACACGATCCTCCTTAGAACCGATTTGTCTATAGACCAATCGCTGCTCTCGTCTCCTCTGCAATCGCAACAGGTGCAGGTGTCCGGATGTTCGACGTCTCTGCACTCTTCGTCGTAGAGAGGCCCTGCAGAGTTCTGCGATTAAACTCGTTTCATAATTGAAAGTAACGAGATCGAGAGGGAGGAAGAACATTACCATTGCACTTGAGACAATAGCAGCATCTGCACCCTTTCCTGTGGAGTCTGCTCACCGACTGCGAGACCAGCGTCACAGTCGACTGGACGCAAATCGACGATTAATCGTTACTCGATAGACGATTCGGCGATAAACACGATCGACGTACATGTTCTACTTTAATTTCCTTCATCGTGTCGTACGTGTACTTGCTATACTTTCTAACGGATCGAACCGACGGCGGAGGAGCTTCCGGTGGTTTCAAGTGGAGCCCGTAGGAAACGTCTTCGAACTTCTTCCTGCAACGATCTCCCTCGTACCTCGCGAAATGCCATACGTGATCTACTCTGTACGGTCTGACGTCGATGTTCTCTTGAGTCAAAACTTGCGACATCAACATTCGTTTGATTATCTGGGAACGGGATACGCACAGCTTCTGAGGGAGACGGCCGAGGAAGCCGAGGAAGCGATCGAAGGGAAAAACACGATTGATACTTTGGCAGAAGGATGGCCGATACAGTTGCCGAATATCGAGAGCTGCCTCAGCAGCGGGCTCTTCTTCAGAGTGTATAACACGGCCGTCATGCCGTCGTCGTTGATTTTGTTGTACGAGACGTCGAGGGACAAGAGTCTTGAATATGGAATGGCACGGCTCAGACTCCTGACGAATAGTCGCGATTATTATTAAGAATTCATTCTTGCATCGACACGAATCGAGTGTACCGTGCACCGTGACTCGTCACGATGTTCCTCTGTAAAATGAGAATCCTCAAGGCCGGCCTTTGTCTCAACCACGTGGAAACGTGCTCGACGCCGTGATCTCCGATGTTGTTGCACCCCAAGTCCAACAGGTGCAACGCGACGTTGAACTTGGCGTTCGACATCATACTTTCGACGTCGTGACAGTCGAAGCCGTACTTTTGCAGATGCAACGCGGCGAGAGTCGCGTTGTGCTGCGGGAGACGGAGTTTGAACGAGATGGCTAGGAACGGGAAGATATTTCGCGTCTTACTCGCAGCATGTGACCGATCACGTCGGCGAAATGAGCGGAATCGAAGAAGTACATGCATCCCGGATTCGGGCGACTGATGTCCAGACGCTTGAGAGTCTTGTTCGAGACCTCTTGGTCACCGCTCAAGATCATCGCGTAGTATATCAAACCGGATGCCGTTTGGTTGACGTCGGCGACGTTCATACCGAGCATGTGTTCGTTCTCCGATAAAAATAGCGCGACGTTCTTCGACGCTTCGTCCCCGAATTTGTTGGCCCTCAGATTGAGATACTTCAACTCTACCTTCTTCCTTACTTCCCACATGTGCCTCACTCCGAGATCACCGATATCGTTGTTCTGTACGTCCAGCTCCTCGATATTTTTGTACAGCTAAAGATAAATATTGCACGATTGCACGATGATACGATGTTATCGGAACTTCTGTTTACTTACGATGCAGTGATCGATCAGATTGATAAAGCCGCAATCACCGATATCGTTGCCGGCCACGCAAACATTGATGATCTCTGGATGTTTCTTCAGAAAGATCGACAAAGCCGGTACGTCTATATCTTTGAGATACCGCCTGTAATTACGTACGTTGAGTAGCTACTGACCCGACGATAAGAAGAAAATAAAACCGTTGGAACAGTGCTTTTCCTGACCCAAGTTTCTCGTATACCACTTTTCCGCGCATGTCGAGCCTCTTCTCCGTGCCACAAATCGTCCGACAGAAACATTTAAAGAAACAGTGACTCAGGATCTCATTGAAGAAAGGTTGCTTCACGTTCTTCAGCACCTCGGTCAAATTCGCCTTCTCGCAATCGGCGCACGAGGAAGGGCACTGGTATTTGTTGAATTTCATGACTCGCTTTTCAATTTCCCGATGAAAAGTCATTGAAAATTTTAAACGGATCTGTCCGATGAAACATGGCACTCGAAATGTTCGCACACTTCAAACCGGACCGTTCGATTATCGACTGGCTGTTTCGCATGCGAGGAATGGAAGAGGATTTTTTTCTCAAAAAGAAATCTGGGCCCGAGGCCGTTCCGCTGGAAGAGATGTTCCAGGGTAATTGTGGAAAAGACGTATAACAAGTATCGATAAATAAATTACCAATGGCGATGACGCGTGTAAAAGACGTTTCCCGTACATCAGCGTACTGCGAAATGGACCCGATCTCCTTCGAGCAAAACGTCCACCTGTTACCACTGTCACAAAGCGACAAGTGGTTGATCTCCGCTCGCATACTCGACATGGTCACGTTGACCACCACGGACACGGGTCTTGCGTTTTTCAAATTTCGTAAGAGAGCTCTTTCCTTCGACGAATACATGGCATACTTAAAGGAGTTGGCGGAATCGAAGAGCTTGGACTTGGAGGAGATGCAGTTCAAGATGCAGATATGCGGGAAGCCGAAAAAAGCTACTTAACCGTAAACGCTATGTAAAACTTTTATTTTTAATATTATTACGTTCGTTTACGGTTTGCAGTTAACATTTGCGATATCGAAGCCTGATGTAATTTGTTGCACGACGATTAAGGAAAAATTTAAATAAACATCGCCTCTCGCTGCTTCATTTTGAAGTTGTTAAACTCGACTAATTTTTAACGTTCGCATGCAACGCTACTCGAGAAGCGTCGATGCGACTTCTCAGTATCGATTCCTCTTACTTTACAGAGTAAGCGATCTTTGCCCAGACACGAAAGATCGCTCTCTGTGCACGATTTGTTTCGTCGACAAAATTAACCGTGTAGAATAATAAGACAGCCGATAATAATATAAATACGTTTTGCAATACTTTCTAGCATCGTTCGATCGCGAGAGATGCGAATCACAAAACAATCACAGCGATTTTCCACGTTCTATAACGATTGAGGTAACTCTTTTACTCTCCTCGGAGTATCAAAAATAAATTAATGCCAGGAGAAAACAACGCGTGGAACGTTCAACGATCATACACCGATAGAGATACAGTTGGTTATAGAAAAATATTTCAACGATTTCCGTCGACGGGGGACGAGACTCCATTCTTCGATATGCGGGAGAATGAATACTTTCTTCGCGACGTTACCTCTCACCTCTCTAAGAAAATATATTATACGTTCTGCTGGATCCACTTTAACGCGGTCCTAACGTTACCGAGTGTGACTCTACCGAGGAAACTCGCGATCAATTGGTACTCGGGCATGGTACGCCTGCCGCAGGACCTCGTCGACAGAGATCTGTTGTAAATGTTGTTTCTCCCGTCATGTTCCTCTTCTTCCTCCGCGCGAAGTGCTTCTGGTAATTTCAGCATCGAGTTGCGCCCCTCGCACAGCACTTTCGTAGTCAAGCACAGAAGCCACTGTAAAATCTAAACACGAAAGACTTGCGTGTACACCGCGTGTGTAATGACGGATTTTAAAAAGTATAAGAGACGAGAGATACCTCGTTGCTCGAGGGCAACTTGCCGTCGGTCCTGAGCCAAACGCTCGGCGCCCACAGGTGCAACTGAGCTACGGTCGCTGCCGTTTCGGTGTCGAGTCTCTGAAACCGCAATCATACCGTGAGCTAGAAGATTCGTACCCGCGGAAAGCGAGATCGGACGGCTCGAAGTACCTTATACAAACTCCTTGACAACAGATTTTTAATTAGCGCCGAGATGATCGGTGCTACGTGACTCGGCAGAGGGGGTATGTCCGCTTCCTTGTAATCGTGATTCTTCAGAGAAGCGCCGCTCTTTTCGCCGTGGAAAGGATTCTTCGCACCGAATAATTCGTACGCTATGGTGCCAACGGTCCAGAGATCGGCCTTCGTATAATTGATGCTGGTAAAAGGACCGGGATCCGCTGTTATCACCTCCGGTGCCATCAGAGCCACGTTTCCACCTTTGTCGATGTCGTGGGTGTTATACGGCATGTACAATCCGTGACGTTTGTCCGCGAGGCAGCAACCGAAGTCCGTGATCACCAACGACGGGCAATTGTCCGTCTCCTCGGACAGATCCAATAGGATATTGTCGCTCTTCAGATCGCTGTGTGTTTTTGAACGGAATGACGAAACGTGATATGCCTGACGTAACGTCGCTCGAAGAAAGGAAAGGTGTTGACTTACCGGTGAGCAATACCGTACGCATTCAAATGAGTCACACCCTCGAGCAGCTGCGCCAAGAGTAGTATCGATTCCCTGGTGTTTAGACTGCGATTGTTCAAGTACTGTTTCAGCGTGACGTCGTACCTGCGAGGAAAACCGTTGTATTCCGAGTATTCGTACGGTATTCGACGGTCGCGAACGATCGATACCTTTTCATCAACAAGAACAGGCTCATGTTCCTTCCGGATCCGTGAGGATTGATGCGCGCGGGCAGAGCATCCGGATACATTCCCCAGGACCCGGGCAGGGCCGGTACCCTGTCGGCGAAAACATAATACATGGCCACGATGTTCGGGTGAGGCGGCAGCTTGGTCTTCCTCTCGGCCATTCTCAGCTCCCAGTCGGCCAATTCCTGGTTGTTCAGCTGTCTTCTCGCTGGAACAGTCTCTCTGTACATGGCTCTCAAGATGGACAATGCATTCGATTCGGCGTCGTAGTTGAACATCATTTTCAACGCCAATGGGAACGTGGTCACGTCCGTGGGTTCATCGTCTATGTTCACTCGGCTTTCGCTGTCGACGGAGTCGTTGAATTTTGCAGCATAGACGACGGCGGAACATCCTTTCGCTATCGCCGGACCGATCACCAAATCGTTTAAAGTAATAGCTCGCTCTTCGTCTTTGATCGCCTCGTAGTTCTTATCGTTTTGTGGTGCGTTCCATTGTAACTTTGATATTGCTTCCTGCGAACACAGTATTCTCAGTTAATATCCATACCCTGACTCGCGACGTCTCGCGAAGGCGTGAGCACGTACTCGAATTTCCCAGCAAACACCCTCCAGTTCGTCATCCTTTGTCAGTATCCCCGTGCCAGATGCCAATGACACTCCGACCAAAGCGAAAAAAGGAGCAGAATCTCCACCGAAGACCAATCTGCTCGCAGCTCGTCTACGTAAATCGGCAGCCAAGCTGTTGGTGACTCTCTTCAAGATGTTGTCGACGAAGATTCTACGAGCGTGAGCCCCCAAGTAACCGAGCTGTCTTCCCGCGTTGGACACATAGCTGTTACCCTGGGGCAGGTAGCCCTGGGACTTGCCTATTTTCAAATCAAAACGTTTCGACACTTGTTTCGATTCAGACCGAGAGACGCAGATTTAAAAATCGGAGAGGCGGGATCCAATTAACGGGGATATTCGAAATGCGTATTGTATAAGCGTAAGGACAGAGAGTCGTCTGACAGGAAGAGTAAATCGTTTCAACGAACGGGACAGTGGAAGAACCGAAGTAGAATTCGTGTCGGGCTACTCACCTACTTGCACAACGTGTATCTTGTCGTGGTATTTCCTTGGGTGGAAGTTAGAGTTGAAACGCTCGGTATTTCTGACGGAGTGCAGCAGAGCCCGACCATTTTGCACGAGACGGTAGGCTACCGTTCGAATCGACATTTCTCCGCGATTCCGGGCTGAGACAGCCCAACGGGCGAACCCGAGAGTGAGACAAGCCTTCGCTGCCGAAGGCAGGTTTGTCGTTAATATCCCGATCGTTTCTTCAAGGTTCCGAGACTAACTGCGCAGAGACGAGTTCAAAATTCTACTCCACTACCGCACTCGATCCTTCTCTTGTCGCAGCCCTCTTCGTACTGTGCCGATTCGACTCAGTTTTCAGTTTTCTCTTCGTCGTGTCACGTTGGTCGACTCGAAGCGTCATCTGTTCTGTATCAGCGTAACGTATTGCCGACATTAAGGATGTATTGACTATACAGTCATTTCCAAACGTTTATGCACTTTAGAAACGCATTTTTAAAAAAGAAACAGACATCGGAAGAACATTGCTAATAATAAACAACAAAAAAAAATTTTCGATTTTTCCGAGATTTTTCCAAGGGGTACCCCTTCAGATTTTGCGAAATTTTCGTTTTTTGCCAATAACTCCTAAACTGCTGGACTTACGGGAAAATTGCATAGGACCTTTCTTGTAGAGGACGACGAGATCTACAATTTCCGTATAACAGTTCTTCGCTAGCATTAATAGTTAACGAGTAATTTGCGAAAAACTGTTTTTTCGTTTTTCGTCAATAACTCGTAAAGTATTGACGCTAGCGAAAAGTTTTTATATAGAAATTGTAGATCTCGTCATCCTCTACAAGAAAGGTTCTATACAATTTTCCCGTAGATTCAACAGTTTAGGAGTTATTAAGGAAAAACGAAATTTTTTGCGAAAAGTTCGCTGATTCGAGGCTGGGATGGTCGGATTTTGTCAACATCAATAAAATGCCAAATAATCATATGTAACTTGTTAAATACTCGAATTAGAAGAAAAATACATAAAATCTTTCTTGTAGAGGACGTCAGTACCTTTTTCTAAGGTACATAAACTTTTGGGATTGACTGTATAGCCAATACAAACTTAAACTTAATTACCAATTGTTTTTATACACGTATACGTCATAAGTATAATCCGATACAAATAATCGCGTAATAATAGAGGTATCTGTCTATGGGAAATGGAGCCAGAGGATCGCATATATATTACATTTTGTTATGTACACAATTAACGCTGTTAATAAAATTAATATGGTCACGATATAAAAGCGCGTACTACATTGTCCCCAACGGCTCTTAATCAATAGTAGCGATACCGATAAGCCCGGCCATAATTGTACACCGATCTGCTGTCGATCGGATTGCAAGTGTAAAGAGCATCTCCCCGGGTTCCGTCGGGACACGTGCACACCGCGATGTGCCTCCTGGGCGTGCACTCGGCGGTCGGTCCGCACTCCTTCCCGGTGCAAGGATTCTGGCAATTGAAGTCGATGCACGCCTTGTTGTCCGGACACTCGCTGTCGGTGAAACACTCGCCTCGTTGACAACTGGTCAACGCGTTGCCTCTGTAACCAGTGGGACAGGTGCACACCGGCCTCTCCTTTCCGGTGTTGTCGTGACCCGGAGTGCAGATCGCGTTCGCGCCGCAGGGATTCGGCTCGCACAGATCACCTAAGGACATTGATAAATCTCCCTTAGCCAAGGATCGACGGGTCTGCTCTCGACGTCGGTTACGTACGCGCTTCGAACAGTCTACAGCTGACGAAGGGATTGCCAGTCATATGCCTCGGGCAGCTGCAGACCGGAGTAATGCCACGCAGATTGCAGTCCGAGTTCACGCCGCACACTCCGTCGCAGGGATTCACGCACTTCTGGTAGAGACAGGCCGGTTTGTTGCCTGGACATTCCGAATGCGTGGTGCACTCCGGACGGCAAGAGACGAAAGGATTTCCCAACCAATTCTGCAAAGTGCAATCGCATATACGCGTTTCTATCTAGAACCAATTGTCTGACGATCGATAAACGCGGAACTCACGTTCGGGCAAGTGCATTTCGCCAGATGATTGACGACTTGACATTCGGCGTTCGCGCCGCATTTGCACGGACTTTCGCATTTGAAATTCGTCGAGCAGGCAAGATGATTAGGGCATTCGTCGTCACTTTCGCATTCGTGGCGGCAGCCGGTCAAGGGAGATCCTCGGAAACCCGGAAGGCAACTGCAGACCGGGATCTCGTTGACGACCTCGCATTTTGTGTTGACTCCGCACGGACTCGGCTTACAGGCGGCCTCTGAAGGTTTGCGCATTAATATTTCAGTCTTTCGTATCCTCGAGGACGTTTCGATTTACGTACGCGAGGTACAGACGAGCCAAAAGCAATGTAGAAAATAAAATACATCTTCGGACGAGTACCACGGCTCGCTCACGTTACTTTTGGCTCGTTCTGTAACAGCGCGACGTTGTAACGTTGTACGAGAATATTATTTACGAGGGTCAGCGATGCGGCAAGAGGTGAAAGGATCGCCGGTGTGACCAGATGGACAATAACACGTTGGAATATGATTTTTGGTCTCACATAACGCGTTCACGCCACACAATCCGTCGCACGGATTTATGCACCTGTTGTTCGTGCACACTCTGCTCCCGATGCAATCTTCGTTGACTGGAAATTAGATCAGTTCACGATTGAAGACGATCTCTGAATCGATCAGGATTTTCTATTTTAGGCGCGTGGATACTGACTCAAGCATTCTACTCTAACGCAACGCGAAAGAGGGTCTCCCATGTGCAAATTCATGCAGGAACACACTGGTCGGCCTTCGCTTATTGTACATCTCGCGTTAACTCCGCAAGTGTATGACTCACAACCTGAAAAAGGAATATAATTTGAACAGTTTTATTAACGAAGGATCAAACAAAAGAACTTACATGGATCGTTACCTATGTTAGCCGGCGACAATATCCTTGATTGATAGTATCCACCGTTCACGACCGCGATCAGTGAAACAAGCAGAACTGCGGTCTGCGACTTGTCCATATCCTTTGATGATTTACAGCGAAGCTTTTTCCTACCGATAAGCTGTTTCTCGAACGAAACGGATGACGGAGTATCGACCAAACCTATTGACCGGCTGCCAGCGTATGATGAGACGAACGCGGCACTGGATACAAGGAAAGTCCCTTCTCCCACGATCCGTGATCCCACTTCGAAATGTGCCTACGCGTGCCCCTGACGGTCCTTCGATGGGGCCTCGCCCACGCTGCCCAACCGTACTAGACCCGATGCTACGTAACAGTGCCAGAAAATAGTTTGTCCTCGCAGGAAAAAAGAAATATAAGTACCGCCAAGTTCATCCGACGTGAACCGGAACCATTTGCCTTGTTAATATTTATGCGCGTAGATCGTAAAACGAAACTGCATAAAAACTAGTCGGCAATTATTTAAATTCGTCCCAATAAAAATGACATTCAGTTTTATTTTTATTGGTACATAATCGTGTGTCTCGTTACAAAAATTCCTTCTAATCAAATATAAGTATATCGATCGTATAAATTAACGGAGTATACTCTAATAAATTGTGACCGCGTGATCTAATCGAGACGTGAATCATCATTTTCTTTAGGGATCGACTTTCACTCGTCGGAATGTATATCCGATCACGGGATAAACATAAGCGGAAAAGGACCGTCGTATACTACGGATAAAATTCATGAAATACAGAGCGTGAGTAATCGTATTGCAACTCCGTTCGGTACGATGAACAATCGTCTCTCCGGGCCAAAAATGGCATGCCGATGCGGCGACACCGCATATACATCGTTACCACCGACGTCGACCGGTCACCGTGTGCGTAATAATTAAAAATCGAGCGGCCTTGATGGATTCGACATTCACTTCCATTATTATGCGTTAATTATTCGACTGATATCTGAAAAAAAAAAATGGTCTAAATATTACTCAGTAGATATTGCCTTGTTTCGTTTGCCAGGTTTATTACTATGATTTGAATGATCAATGACGAGACTTTCGCCTCTCTGCCCTAAGTCCACGTTTATATTTCAAGAACCATATGCGACAGTCTGATGCATGTGCAAATCAGAAAGGACCAACAAGATCCGTTGAAGTTGTAATTGAGTAAACTTGAATTCGTCTCGTGGAAATTTAAAACTTAGAATCCCGTAGATGTGTATATACGTACGTATGCATATCTGTGTGTGTGTGTGTGTGTGTGTGTATATATATATATAAT
>NW_017160008.1:1012777-1063332 GCF_001652005.2 Ceratina calcarata
TAATATATATGTATGTATCGCATATGCGTTTCGCCGTACAATTCAGATTTAGTACTGTGCTAAGTTTTACATTATAAAAGTTCGCAAACGAAATTTTAAGAGAACCACCCTCACAGTTTCCAACTATGGGTTCAACGAAAGTACTTAAATTACTGACTTATGGTAGGCAATCGTTGTCGCGCAACTGATTATTTATGCGTTTGATTCTTAATTTGCTTGGGTATATTCTTTAAAAATTCGTCTAAAGCCTCGTCTATGTCGTCATCCATATCGTCTTCAGTTATCCACTTTTCGTCGCCCTCGTACATCGGTATGCTGAAACAGAAATGTATACTCGTACACGTGTTGGATGAACGTTCGATGCGCGGATAGATCGGACGCGCGTACATATTATCCTCGTTATTTCCTGTACTGTCGGCAACATCTTCCAAGAATTTGTTCTCCTCCGCTGTGAGTACTTTGCCGTCCGGCCCGTAGAAGACAGGCTCGTCGAGTGCCTGATCGAGATCTATTATTTCCGACGATTGTAACGGCGTGGAGGGAGTCTGTCCCCAGTTTCCGGTTCTTAATTCCTGAACGCTGTGCACCATCCTTCCCACGTGTATGTCGACTTTACCCTCGGTGACGAGATCCATGAGTGCCCGCATCATGTTCTCCATCTCCTTACGATTTTCACTCTTCTCCAAAGTGTGCCCCGCCAACTACAAAAGAATCAACGTTGAGAAATCCGATGGGCAGCCGTTCGGACGTCGTATACCTTGAGGGCTTGGCAGATGGTCTTGACGGAATTAGGTGCGGGTTTCCTCAATATGACGATGATAAGTTGTATCAAGAGATCTCCCAGGCCGAACGCCGTCGAGTGCTCCATTTGAATAACTAATTCGGCTAAGAACAGAATCAATCCCTGACACTTCTTCTGGTCTTCCTCCGTATGGATATCCTTTTGCTGCCAGTTGGATGTTAGATTGTCCGCTTCGCTCTTACACCTACCGTTCAATTTAGTGCGTGAGTGTTCGGTTCAACGAGAACGTCGCATTCGCATGTTCTAAAACTCACAGGTTATATAGATTCCATCGGAATGGCGTTCGTTCCGTGGCTGACAAATTGCTGTCTAGAGAAGCGCAAAGTCGAGCACCGCTGTACCGAAAGTTACCTTCGTTTATAGACTGAAAATATTTGAACGCGTGAGTACATGAGCTTCCCTCTCGCTCAGCGAAAGATAGGGGCAAATACCTGTTGTATTATTATTTGCATAATTTCTCGAAACTGACTAGGGGATTCTAAATAAGGCCTAAGATTGTTTATGAGGGGCGGCACGATCGACGTGAAACGTCCTGGATTTAATATCAACGAGTGTACGACGCTCATCAGATTTTGCGTCGTGTTCGCGAACTCGATAATATAATCGTCCTCGTCTACGTCGTGCTTGTTTTTGTAGTCTCCCGAGCCTCCGTCGAAGGTCCCATAATCTTGGATGTTCAAAGACTGATTTACTTGCTGGGAAATATTGTTAATTTGTTGAACTTGGTCGGCTTGACAGTGCTGCGAGGTGTTGTAATTAGACTCTGGATTTTGAACTTCGCCGCGTGCCATTTGCAATCTATGTTGGACCGAATGTTTCGGTAGATGCACGGAGGAATACTGCTGCTGCTGCTGCTGCTGCAGCTGCTGCTGTTGCTGCTGTTAACATTAAAAAAGCAGACGTGACTGTCGGCCGACCGCTCGCTTCAAAGCAGCGGAGTAATCATACTCACTGCTTGTTTAATCGGGTATGACTTTGGAACGAATTCCGCCGCGTGAACGGACAGCGTGGAGTTTTGTACGATGTCCTCGAAGGACTTGTCCAAATCTCTTTGATCGGTCGGCTCGCCTCCAGTCTCCAATGATCCTAACACAAAACAGATGAATCGAAACCCTAGTTCCGAGCCTCGCAGCTACCTTTAAACATTAGCAACCTGTTTGCCCTCCAGACGCGGCGTGATGCGGCCTCCTCAGCGATGTTCCTCCTTGATAGCTCGACGTCCATGGTCCCCGTGCACGGATGCGGCTACCTCCGCGACGTTCCTTCCTACCGTCCCCGCTTCCATCACCGCCGACGGGATTCATGCTTTTTCGCAAGAATTCACTGGTCACTCGTGCGATCGGAGGTTAAGGGAAGCAACAATAACACCGGGCGCGGGATCGTCACCCGCGACGGGATTCAAGCTGTACGATCGGCGGTTGTACGCCTTCCACCGACATAGGTTCACCGATTTCGCTTGATCAGCCCGTTAGGTCCGTTATCCGCGATAAAATGCGTGCCGCCTTATAAACAGAATATCAAAAGCGGAGCTACGTTCTCATTCGCACCAATGCCTGACGGCGATCGACTACGATCGATGATAAACCCGAGAAGTTGGTCGACGATCCGCCAGCCAACTACTACATCTACCGCATGCACACGGGTGTGTACACGTACTAAATATATATACGACTGATTCTTGAATCGCTTGACACTCAAAACATCGTATTATCGGACGATCGGATCGGGATGATATCTTATCGTTCAAAAACTTCGTTTAGCCGTTCTCTGGGCGCGCGTACAATGAGATCTGAATCAAAGGCCGGAGAACCGACGTAATACAGACATGTTGATACGTGTATATGTTACGTACCACACGCCGTGTAAAGACCGCGCGAAAGAAAAATCGTGAGGTTCTTCGTTCTTGTTGTACGGCACGTAACACGCAACGAAGAATAGGAAATATTCGTATTTCCTAAAAAAATACTAGTGGACAAACTCGACGGGTTCGTCCCGCCCCCGCCGTCGATGCCTGTACGGCGCACGGAAACGAGACTATACGTGATACAGTTTACAGTTTACCGAGAACCGTGATCGTGATCCCTTGTGTATCTGTCAGTATCTGTGTAAGCTCGATGGAAAATCCATTCCGATCGACGAACCCGAAATTCTGACCTTACAAATCCGAGTTTGCTCTCCGCACTTTCAGTTCTCCGTGAGTCTCCGCATACCCTCGAAAGAGGCGCCTCCGATTTCGATCAGCCGTTTCCGCAGTTTCGCTCCGAGTTATGCTTATCGCTGCAAGGTTACGATCTTTGACACGGACGCAGAATCCCATCGGGACAAATAATCCCGATAATTGGTAACGATGCAGTCGAACGCTGTGATCTCTGCCCTCCCGCACGGTCTTGTTCAAGTTTCCGAGTCGCGATCCGTCGGGTACGTGAAAAGAATGCAGCACCGTATATGATTCATAAATCTCTCGTGCTAGGCTCGACCGTTTCAGGTACGTAAGTACGATACGCTTGTTAAATCTTCTAGTCGTTTCTTCTTCTCCGCTTCGATCTTCCTGTATCGTCCGTTTCACAGTCTTCACCTCCTGGATTTACCATTATCGTACATTTACAAATATACAGTGCTGTCCGGCGATCCAGTCCCGTACACTCTCCAGGAATTTCCAAGCGTTTCGTTCCACCAACTCGTTCAGTCTCTCACGGTAGTACTACCTACGATTTACATGTAAAGGGTCGCTTACAGAATCCTGCGGAGATGCTCGAGGTTGGCTTGAGGGTTGTGCGTGGACAGGATTGGAAATGGGACGACCAAGACGGCGGAGAGGGTCACACCGGCACGGTTGTAGAAATCGGGAAACCTCCGTCTTATGGGAATCCAGCTAGTCCGTACGCGTCGGACAGGACACCTGATAAAACAGTGATCGTTCAGTGGGATCACGGATCGAGAAGCAATTACAGAATAGGATATCAAGGAGCTTACGATCTGTTGGTGTTCGACAATGCAGCCACGGGCGTTAAACATCCAGAGATCATATGCGACGGATGTAAGAAGCGGGGAATAATCGGGATTCGATGGAAATGCGTTCAATGCTGCGACTACGATCTGTGCACGCAGTGCTACATGGCCGACGTGCACGATCTGACTCACTGTTTCGAGAGGTTCCAAACGGCGAACTCCGTAGGGATTCAACTGACTCCGCGAGAAAGCTGCACGAAGATACCTTTGAAGGGGATATTCATAGGGGCGAAAGTCGTTCGCGGTCCCGATTGGGAATGGGGCAACCAAGACGGAGGAAGAGGTATCGCGCGCTCGTCTCGACTCGCTGCTAATCGTAAATCACATACACGAGACAAACGTTTCAGGGAAAACTGGTAGAGTGATGGATATACGAGGATGGGACAACGAGAGCGGCCGGTCGGTGGCGACGGTGACGTGGTCCAAGGGCAGTACGAACGTGTATCGGCTGGGATACAAGGGCTGCGTCGATTTGTGTTACGTGGAGGAGGCTACAGCCGGCACGTACTACAAGGAACATCTCCCGCTGCTCGGACAACCGGTGATGACGGTGTCCGATAACGTGGCGAACGTGACACCGACCAGAAGCGGTGTCCCTAGCGTTGTGTCTAGTCCGCGGCACTCGACGTTCAACGTCGGGGATAAAATAAAAGTATTAGTCGACGTAGATACGCTGAAAGAGATGCAAGAGGGCCACGGCGGTTGGAATCCGCGGATGGCGGAGTACATAGGAAAAGTCGGAAAGGTACACCGTATTACGGACAAGGGAGACGTACGAGTTCAGTTCGAGGGGTGCAATAATCGGTGGACTTTCCATCCGGATGCACTGACCAGAGTCAGTAAAGATGCGTTTTCCTTGGGCGATATCGTCAAGGTGAAGACCGACGTCGCCGCAGTGAAACTGTACCAACGAGGCCACGGGGAATGGATAGACGTGATGAAGAACGTAAGTAGATCGTTCTCCCGGTCGTCGTTCGACTTTCCACCAACGAGTTTTGCAGGCTTTAGGGAAAACCGGCAAGGTGATCAAGATATATTCTGACGGAGATTTGAGAGTCGCGTTGGACGGGCACACGTGGACGTTCAATCCTCTGAGCGTTACCCTCGTGCCTCCCGGTACGGAGACCGCGGCTCTCCAGGAAGAGGCAAACAGGAATCGAGAGTGGACCGGTATACGCGATTAATTCATTAAATTATTTCGAGTACACTGTTTCGCGCGTTCTTACTTGTACCGTACAACAGAAGGCGTCGACACGGAGGTCGAGAAGCTGCTGAGAGATGCGGCCAGAGGAGAGGCCGGCGTCTCGGCGGTCCAGGAATTTCTGAAGAAGTACCCCGGCAGAGTCGACGCGAGGGCCGGCGGACCGGGAGGTGGCACGAAAACATGTTTGCAAGTGGCGGCCCATCAGGGCCAACGAAACCTGTGCACTCTTCTTCTGGACGCCGGAGCGTCTCTACGAGCTGTCGACGAGGACGGGGACACTCCCCTTCACTATGCCGCTTTCGGCAATCAACCGGACATAATGGAGCTCCTGCTCTCTCGCGGTGCCGCGATAAACGCCGTGAACAACGGGAAGTGCAGCGCGCTACACGTGGCCGTGAACAAGCAACACGCTCAGTGCGTAAAGGTTTTGTTACGACATCATTGCGACGTTGATCTCCAGGATTCGTACGGGGACACGGCGCTGCACGATGCCATTGGAAAAGATGCGCTGGACATAATCGACGCGCTTTGCTCCTGCGAGAGAGTGGACTTCACCCTGAGGAACAAACGGGGCTTCAACGTGCTGCACCACGCTGCCCTGAAAGGCAACGCGCAGTAAGTGTATCTCGACCCGCACCAGGCTCGTGCAGAGGCCGTTCAAATCGTTGTTCTTTACAGTGCGACGGAGAGATTGGTGGCCCGCGCAAGGCACTTGGTCGACGTTAAGAAAGAGGACGGCTTTGCGGCACTGCATTTGGCGGCTCTGAACGGACACAAAGACGTGGCCGCGATACTACTGTCTCCGAGCGGAGGAAACGCAAAGGTAGACCTGCGAAACAATCGTCGGCAGACGCCGTTGCACCTGGCCACTTCCCAGGGCCATTGGGCTCTCGTAGAGCTGCTCGTACATCACAACGCCGACACGGCCAGCACGGACGCCGACGGGGACACGGTGCTACACATTGCTATAGTGAAGAGTCCCAATCAGAGCAACGTGGTTCCTACGCCCGAGACTTGTCGGGACTCGCCTCTGATCTATGCGATTTGGCAAAATCTAGCGAGGCAAGAAGCGAAGACGGAACTGGCGTTGGCCTGTTTCTTGGTAAGCGTCGACAGAAGCCGGACGCTGTTGGAGCACGTGAGGAACTCGAAGAACAAGACGCCGTTAGATCTCCTCGAGGAGGATGCTCAGCTTGCTCCGTACGCCGATCTGCTGCGATGTTACGAATACCAAAATCGCAGTGATCCACTAGAGTAAGGAGATTGACGATTAGCTTAAGAATCGTACAAACACTTAAGAAGAACGTTGTTCCATTCTCTCGTTCCTCTTCTGTTATACAGAATAGAAAATGCCTCGGCCTTGCAGCAGCCCTCGCTGTATCGGATAGACGCACCGTTGCAGTTGGAAGCGGTGCTAGGGACCAGGAAGGGCGTTTCGACTTCCGGCGATGTTTCCGTCTGTCACGCATGCTTGGGTTTGGCGGGGAACGGAGGAAACAGGTTCGATCCGGGCAGCAGGATGACGATCATGAACTGCGCGCACTGCGGGCATGGGATCGCTAGAACTGAAGGCATTCAAGGTAAGGTAATATTGATCGTTAAGATAGAACTGATATTTAAAAATGTTTGATTTGGACTCGTGACAGATGGCCAAGCGGCGACAGGAGAAGTTTCGTTAAAGCAACAAGAGAAAGAAAAGGATAACGCGTTGGACGAGAAGAAAGAAGAGAATCAAGACAAAGAAAGGGAGAAGGACAAGGATTTGGAACGTCTGCGATATTTAGAGACGCGGGTAGCCGATCTGGAGGAAGCCAACATGTGCAGTATATGCATGGAACGTCGTCGGAACGTCGCTTTTCTTTGCGGTCACGGAGCTTGCGAGCATTGCGCGGCTCCATTGAAGACTTGCCACATGTGTCGCAAAGTGATCACTAAGAAAATTAATTTGTACTAGAAACAACCGGTCGTCTGACTTCATTTCCAGTTACCCTCGTGACGCGTCAGCTTGTAAATACGTCACATTATTGGCATTTACGATGTCGACTGCCAAATAAGGACAGTTTCCTTCATAATTTAAATATCGAGCATTCAACGAAGTCTTCGTACGATTTGCACCAGCGTTGTGCCATAAATACGGAAATAAGAACGATGCGTTCGAACGAGTTAGAGATCGGGCGAGTGTCAAAATTTTTACACGTTTCCTACTTCGTTCGCCGTGTTTGTACATTGTGTTTTATGCAGAGATAATCGCGTGCTTCTATTTGTAATAAACTGCAGACACTACGCTTGTCGTGTCCCGTCCATATTGTACCGTCGGTTAAAGATACAAGCGAATCATAACGATTCCGTTACACGCGTCGAGAGAATCGTGACGATTCAACGTGTTAGTGAGAAAAGATACAGGGGATCTACGTACGGCGAAATCGGTGCCTGGTATCTTTCATTAACACGTTGTTCTCTTTTCGTTAATACTACTCGAACGAACAAAAGGTGAAACGTTGAATAAACCACGGAATCTTTTCATACATATCGTATAAACACCTAACCGCGATATACACGTTGCATACCGTTATCATCATAATCGTAGATCGCGATTTTACCGTTTTTATATCTAAAGGTTCATGCGGCATTAGTGTAGCATCGACAAAAGAAAAGAATTACACATTCGTAATATATACGTGGAACAAGATGATATCGCGAACGAGATATCGTTTCTAGCCAAAAGTAATCAATAAATAAGGATAGTTTTTTTTATCATAAAGCATGTGCCACGGATATTTATACCTATTGCCAATGCGTATTTATACAGTTTTACTCGCGAGTAGTATTAGAAAAGATTGGCTGTTCGTTAGTCCAGCGGTCCAAGCGCAGAACTTTCGACAGACGGCAAAGACTTTTTCAAATGAGATTGCACAATTCGATACCGAATAGTAAGCCTAATGTTTGTGATAATTCAATTCACTAGAAGGACGATGAATTTTCTTCCGTTTTAAAAAGAAAATAAACATACATACATACATATATACATACCCACGCATCACATGTGTGCATATAACATGTATTTATGTATGTATTATGTATGTACGCTAATGGTTGTATCGTCGCGAAGTTTATGCTATACGTAGCTAAAACAATAAATGTACTTTTAAGCGCCGATAACAAATTTCTACGATTTTACGTGATACATAATTTAAATAAACGATATATGTATGTATAAATGAATAACTTTAATCAAATTTCATATTTCTTTCTTTTTCACTGGTTCCTTAAATCATATTTCACACGCGCGCGCGCGCGCGCGTGTGTGTGTGTATGTGTGGGCGCGTGTCTGGGTATGTGTTCATGCGTGGACGCGTGTACTTATTATTCTTACGAACTAAACGAAATGAATCGTTAAAAAACAAGAGAAGAAACACGTTCTGTCTTAACTCGAAAATTATAATAATTAATCCTCATCAATAATAAACGTAGGACGAAACAGCATCGCCGATTCTTTCCTTTTCCTTCTTTACAGAGGCAATAAACAGCGATAACAATAATAATTAACAAACACTCAACAGATGATGTTACAGTCGACTTAAAGACGGACTTCGTTTTTTTTCTTTTTTTTTCCTTAGCTTAGCAAGCAATCTTATTTATTTTGGTACTCGATAAAATTCGATAATCATATGTTACAATATTGAGCCAGTTTGCAAAACTGTAGCGGTAGTAATGATAATAATATAATAATAGTAGTAATATTTTTTGCTCCTCCTAAGTAAACCTAAACGCAATACGCTATTTTTTATTAGATTAGATTATTTAGTACCTAGTCAAACTTAAATGAAGTAATGGCGTCGTGTGAGCCATGCAATAGGATTATCTAATTCTAACTATAGGACCATTTATTCACGTGCTTCAAATTTGCCTTTGTCTTCTTCGCTCCTCGCCGAAACGACGACGACGACGACGACGACGTGGTGCTTACAACGAACTCTTGGACACAGAGCGATCGAGAAGGTCTCGAGTTTTAAAAATCCAGTCTGTGTATTCCTCTTTCCATCTGAGCTGATATGAGATTACGTTGAAACGTGAACCGATCGATCTCTCTATTAAGACGTTGAAGCGCGAGGAATCGACGTCACCATCCAAGAACAGAAACTGAGAATGGTGTTTTGCTCCTTTGAAAACGATCTTTCGTCCGACGAGCACGATGAATTGGTGACATCGGAAAGTGCACTTCTTGCGTGTAGACTTCGACGCGGATCGATCAGACCGTTGCCAGACGTAAAGATATACTTCGTCGAGAGGTACTAAGAAAATGTACTGTCATCCTCTACGTTGCAACGAGTTCCGAAGTCCCCTCACCTTTCGTCGTGATTAAACAGCTTTGTAAACATTGCTTTTCGTAAGTTTCTTCCCTGCACGATTCACGGGCGCGTGTGAGTTCAAAATTATCTACTCGTGTCTACTGAATGTACGCCGACACCGACGCGAATCGAGGGTGTCGCAACGACAAAGAAACAACTCCGCGCGTTCTACGAATTTTCGCGAGTCTATCCACGGCAGGCGAGGTCGTACAGACACAGAGGAGTCGCTTCTTTATTCACTTCTTTAGTCCTTTCGATCGTTAGTCAATAATCAAGGCGACGACCTCCATTTCCCCGTGGATCCTGTATTCCACCTATCCTCTCGGGAATTGTTTCGCTTCCGGTTAGTTGGTCGATTTCTTACTGCTCCGAACGTGATGGTTTCACACCGATTTATTTCGTCGAATGCAATAATTATTGTCAGCTACGATCCGATAGTCCTGAGTAATATAGCCAAAACACTGTGCCTTCATCCTTCTCGCATGCGAGACTCAATTAATTGTAGATTAGAATTTTTGTCTCCTCTATCGAATACAGCGTTACTTTCCAGCGAAAACGTATACGTATTTCCCCGTGAAAAACTCCTATTTAAATAATTCCTATTACCGTGCCCTAACATTGCACGCCATTCCATTATGCGATATTGCTAAATTCCTTCGAGTTTCGCCAACGTTCCGAAACATTCCGAAAGCAATTGCTTGGACTTGATGTACGCGTATCAATACTGAGAAAATTATGCGTATAGAACAGCGACTCTTATTAACCCGGGATACGAAGAATAATTTCTGCTCCGTAAAAGAATCCGTCGCGGACCAACGTAAATGTACGACAGATTCAAACGTCGAGTCGAGTCGGAAAACAAGAATAAGAATCACTGATTACCAACGAAACGGAGCCAGCGTTTAACTGTGGCTACCGTTTGTGCTCACGATATTTTACCGTCTATTCAACTGCCATTTCGGATATCTTCCAGAGACACGGCTCGAAACTTCTCCCGATATACGAGCTTCATAAGCGATCACGAAATAAATCAGTGCGCTAGTTAAAACGAAAAAGAAAGAAACACATTGCCATTTAAACGACTACTCGCCTCCGCGTTGAACGAATCAACGCGTTCAAGCTACGACCGGTTCGGGACTGCAGGGCTGCAGTTCTGGCTCATTCTGAGGTTCCGTCGAGTTTGCGGTCGCAGCGGTCGGCGTGTTTGGGTCGTGGTTTGGGTCCGGATCCGGGGTGACCGCCGCCCATTGCGTGGTGTACGGTGCCGCGCCCTGTCTTCGAGCTTTTCTCTTCGCGCGTCTCTGTTCCATTACCAAACGCAGCCGTCTCATCTTTCCCTTCGTCGCTTCGTTCTCCTTCGATAATTCTTCTATCGGCAAAAGAATCACACAATTAATTCGCAACGATCTCCTTCCCCCGCTATTCACCGACGTCGCACAAACAATGCCTGATAACATAATGTAACGTACCGGTACAATATCCAGCGCCGGATGAATCGTGGCAAGCGATGGACGTCGAGGCACCGTTGACGATGGTCGTCGCTCCGGACGAGGACGGAGATGCGGAGGACTGCTGGCGGCCGTTAGAATGCCTGTGATGATGCCTGTAATGGCTCGCGGTTGCGGCCGGAGTGGCGCACAGCAGATCGTTCAGAATGTGAATTATAGTGCTTATATCTCGCTTGGGACGGCCGTGTCTATCCTGAAGCGCCGGATTCAGGGTCCCGCTGAACGTACCGGAGTACACACCCTTTCCGTGGTGATGCATACTCTCTATTATTGCACCCTGTCTGCGTCTCGCGTTCTCCTGGGTTCGGAAAATCGTCGGGGATTATCGCTTGCACGATACTCGAATAAAATTACGTTTAACAGCGACTTACTCTCACTGCGTGTGTTTCGATCCATTCGCGATGCATGCACGATATATATACATATGTATATATATATATACACACACATATAGAAACGACGACTTGGTCGAGCGAGATAACAGAAGAGAGAAGATTTTAAGGGTCTAAGAGAATGTTCGGATGAATTTTTCCTCGGATACGTGGTACATCCGATTTGAATCTCTTAGGGCCTTAACGAGCGCGAGCACACACAGTAGAGAAATATATACGAAATAGTGGTACACAGGGGGAACTGGCATCGGTAACAATGTATACCTCTGCGAGGTCGACCCGTGAGGTGAGTACCTCAGAGGAGAGTTGCTTTAGTTTTTGCGTCAAGTTACGAGATGCCTCGGCGAGCGCCCTGGTGTCCAGAGTCGCGGCCTTCGTGTTCTGCTCGGGAAGAGCCGGGCTCTGAGGACTCGCGTCTCCGTCCGCGTTGCTACTCCTAGACGTGGAGTCCGCGCTGTTCGTGGATTGCTGGCCGTGATGATGCGCGGTGCAGAGCTTCTTCCTCAGCGGGATCGCGTCGTAGGATATCGCGGTGTCCGTACACCCGTGCCCGGTGGAGGTAGACTGTTGTATGTGATCCACGGTAGACAAAGATTGGCGACAGCAAGCCGTGTTGGACGAGCCGGTAGGTTTGTTCCTCGAGTGATGATGATGATGGTGGTGATGGTGGTGATGGTGGTGACTGTGGTGATGATGGTGATGATGATGGTACAGAAGGCGAGACTGGCAGGCGTTCGACGAGTTTCCGTTAGGCGACACCGAGCCGTGATTGCTGCCGCTTCGTGCGGACTGGCTGGAGCAGAAGGACGAATGCGGCGGACTGATCGGCGAGTACGAGGACGAGGGCGAGACGGACGAGGAGGTTGGCGACGCGCGGCTGGAACAAACGGGACTCGTCGTGGTGGTGGCCGTCGAGAGGCTGGTGCTGCAACTGGCGACCGCGTGCAACGCCGACGCCATTCTGCTTATCAACGAGGAAGACCTCGAGGCCGCGTTCCCGTTCTGCAACTTGGCGGACGCGCCGCTGCCCGATCGAGCAGCGAGGACGGTCGACCGTCTGCTCTGCAGGGAAGTGGACACGTGGCTGGTGGACAAGTTCGATCCGTTCGCGCTATTCCCAATGGTCAAACCGGACGTAGCGCTGCTGGACTGATTGGTCGTAGGCGAGGCCGGAGTGACCGTGGACAACTGCAGCTGGATCAGCATCATGTGATCCCCCAGTCGCATGGTAAGGTTCAACGGAGCTTTGCCGGAGAGGAAATCGTTCACTTGGGAGTCGTTCAAGCTCTCCAGCGCTTGCATCACGCTCTGCTCCGGTCGCTGCCCCTGAAAAAAAGCGTATCCGACGGTCAGGAAACGGGTGCATAATTGAATTTCACTCACGCCGAGATGTATCGGGTAGAATGCGTGACACGATTCGCCCAAGTGTTTACCCGCTAAACGGCGTTTAAATACTTTTACAGGATAAGAGGCAACGCCGCGAATAGCTCGGGCAGAGGAAGCCGTACGACCGAGAACTCTGGATAATCAAACTCCTCTTGGACGATCCTACGGCTCTCATTTTAATAGACGAACAGAGCCCCTACGCTTACTCGATTGTCAAGCCGGAAGATGGAACATCCCCTTCTCCGTTTGCACGGAAAATTAAAGACCCGATACATCGTTTTCCTCCATTCGAGGAATTATAATGCCCTGCCTGGCTGCCCGCAGCCGTCCATTGAAAAATCGTGGCATGGATAGAAAGAGAGTCCTCTCTACCCGAAACGGCGACAACACGACGATTTCTTTTCCTTCTATTCATCCGGCCAAAGGACGAGGTCTGAATCGATGAGAGGCCGACGACTAGAGATGGAAACGCGAGAAGACCTGCAGAAGAGAGGAAACCTCGCGGAACCGCGGCTCAGACCCTAGACGGCACAGCTAGGTATCCCTCGGTACACCTAACGGACTTCCTTTCACTGACGGTCATCGTATATTCGGTAATTCGATTTGCCTGCCGTTCGTTTTGCGGGGAATCTGGGCTTCGATGAATGGACCCTGCGACACGCGTAATGCTTCCCTCTTTCTCCGAGCTCGCTTCGCCGGCAATCGAATCGAGCAAGGACTCCACCGGAAGTTCAGAACGCTACTGGCAAACGAGTTCTGAATTAAAAAATCACCGCAAGGAGTATCGCGTTCGATTCAGAATTCGTACTTGGTAATCGTGAGAGCGCGAAGCGTTAACGAAACGCGAAATATGATTAAAACTGAAATCGTTATCGGGGAGCGTCGTCGGGATTCCCGCAGCGAGTTCGAGGAAGCACCTCGATACAATTGCGACCTGTTATCAGGTCAGAAGCGTACAGCCACGAATCGTAGAGCCGTTCCCCTATTCGACCGTGTCGCTAGGGCACGTCTGTCTGGGTCCGACCGACGGTGGGTTCGTACCGTGGGATAAGAAAAAAATACGGTCTGGCTCTGCAAAGAGAGCTCCCAGCGCGACCGATGGTAGAGGGGGACCTGAACGTTTACGATTCACGCACCACGTGTCAACTGAAAATACACGCGCGTACACGTGCTACGTAGACGTTAAGTAGGACAAAAAGTACTTCGGTAAGAACGGTCTTCCACCTGCAAACGTGTCTATTCAACATCGGGAGACGTCCCAAAGGGTGACAAAGGGCCATCTGCCATGTGCGATCGATGTAGAGCGATCGCAGTACAGTTGCTTGAACCCTTCGCCAGAGACGATACACGCTGGAGCGACACCGGCTCGCCCGCTTCTTTCTTAAAAGGCACAGCTACTATTTCATTTTGCTACGACATTCGAAAGGTTGGCCGTTTCTGCTGATCACGCGGGCAATTTGAGACGTCACGACAGAACGACCGAGAGATAAAGCGGCGACGCACGGACCGACCTTATGACTCGTCTTTCCGCCACGTTCAGCGGCGAGGTCATCGCATTCTTACGATTTTCGTTATTCAAAGCAGCGCAATTCAGCTCGTTTAGGTTCGTACGCGATCAGCTGTCTCTCTCCCTGTCTCTTTCCACCCTCGGTGGCAATTAATCCCTTAGCCAGCTGCAGAAGCGATGCATCAAACGCGCGCCGACCAATTATCATTTAATACCATTGCCGAACGCGTTCCCCCGGAAATAACGCGAAAACGCCGGAGCAACTCTCGGCGTGTTCCGCAGAATTTCCATAGACGATCGATAAAACTTCTCCTACAGCCGGGCAGCCAGACATCACGCCCTACCAAACTTTCAACCTGTTTCGATGGAGTCTTAACAACGGAACGGGAACCGACCTACGTGTGTACAGCGCGTCCCTCCTTCCTACGGTCTCTCATCGATTTCACCTTTCGTTCTCTGACTCGCGCTGCGTGTATTTACCAACTTTTTCCAGTAGACCAGAGGATTTCCGAATCCGATCAGGATCACGGGGTGTACACTCTCGATGGTTGAAAAGTCGACAACCGTTGCTACGCGCGTACGAACGGACCGTTAAGTTAACGTACGACGCTTTTTACAAGTCGCCCGGTTATTTTGCGCGATCGTGGGGTGGTCGATATTCGTCCGAAGGAGGAGACGGAGGTGCGTGCCGATCGGGAGAGGCATTCTTCGACCGAACTCGCAGGCTGGCCAACGGCGCCGTACGAAGCCAGCGTAGGCAGGTCTCGCATCGTTCCTTCGCAACCACCCACGAACCAACGAATGCCGCGTGCATGTGCGTGTACGTGTGGAACGATCACGGGAGAGGCACGTATAGACCGACCCTGCGCGCACACGGATGCTTTAAAATTGACTGCGTGCGACCGAGGACTCGGGGAACGGGCGGTCCCCTTGACAGCCATGCGAACGAGTCTCGGTCGCGATAAGGACCCGGGGCGCTGTTCCCGCTGCATACACAGGCTCGAGGAGCATTTCATTCTCGGTAAGAGAGAAAGAAGGAATCCTGCTGCATCCTTTGTGTCACGTACGCCAGTGCAGCCCGGTTCTCCACGCCGCTCGGCTTCGTGTTTATCGATTCAAATCGAACAGCCTAGCCCCGATTCTTCGTTCGCTACTTCGTTCTCATGGAAACGTCTGCCGAGGCGTCTTCCTTCCTGCCGCGGACGGATAGGATATTGGAGGCGGCGAGACTCGGGGAGGGATCTGGTAATTAAAGGAGCTACAAAGTTCGATCCTTCGAACGACGACGACGACGACCACCACCACCACCACCACCGGAACGCGTCGCAGTGAAACGGGAGGAAAATGCCACGCAATGGTACCGGAAAATGATGCGCCGACGATACGGTGACCGAGAAACCAAGTGACCCGATGATACGCGAACAGAGTTAACGGCGCTTGCCCGGCTCCGTGCACGTTTTCCATCTGTTACGCGAACCTCTTCTTCTTCATCAGACGAACACTTGTCGCGCGTCGAAAGCTCAGACTAAAGCAGAGGAGAGAAAGACCTTGCGAGCGCACAACACCGTGTGACATATTTTTATCGAGAGATCCTGTTTCATAATTAAACACTCGTCGCTCCATTCTTACTTCGAGGGTACTCTCGAGGTATAAACGACTTACCAATAGGCCAGTTTCCACGCTCGGCAGCAAAGTGAGTCGGCTACCATCCTGCAAACGATTCTCCTCGAGCGTGCCGTCGCGTAATTGCCTGAAACAAAGATCACGGTAATGTCATTCATGTTTTCTTCTGACGAAATCACCGGGAATATTGTGGAATACGGAGAAACGCGTTAATCTCTGACGCGGTTCCCGATAAACGCGGATACGAATGACACGACCGAGGCGTTGCCCTTATCGTGACGGAGTGGTCTCAGCTGGGTGGGCCATCGGATACAAATTATCGGGGCGCGTTCGCCAGGAACCTGTCGTTAACCAATGCCGGACGAGCCTCTCTGCCTATTTTTAGCAATGCGAGATGTCCGTGCGTGAGCGAACATCCGATCAATCGGAGAACGACGGCATCCTCAGAAACGCGTCTGATCGCATGATTTATGATACGATTCGAAAATCATCGCGATGACATTGACGTTAGTCATCCGGTTGGTAGCGAAGGCCAAAATGCGACGATAACGGAGCTGAATCCGTGAGATTGAACGGTGCGATAAGCCGCGTTATCGCCGGACAGAGGAGGCGAGAGTACGAAGAGTCGATACGTATCGGACTCGTCGTCCGGAGGCATCGTTGTCTTTCTCTCGTCGCCCATCGTTAGATTCGGATTGGATTTAAACGTAGACCCGACAGAGTAAACAGCGGGCTTAGCTGACGACGATCCGGACACGACGTTACGCCATTGTTACGTCCGTAACTGCGACACCGACGGTTATACAACGCGGGGTAACGCCCGATTGAAATTTATTAGCAGATCCCGATAGGACAATGTCGAACGAGTCGCACGTACTTCGTACCGTGTCGCGTTAAAGTCCAGTTCGAAAGTACTTATTAACCAGTCACCGAAACGATTGCGAAAATGCAGACATTCCTTAGTCAACGATCGACTTTGATTCCGTTGAAACGCGTGTCCCGCGAATTCGACTGATTCCCCAGCGATCCTTCCCCGAACGGATCAGCGTGAGAGTGACAGGTTTATCATCGTCGTAGATTTGTTTTCCGAGAAGCTTATCGCTCCTCAGAGGAATCGACAAAGTCGGAAACCGTTTCGGTACCAGTAGACGATTCTGCAGTTCGGCCGATCAATCGTGAACGGGGCATCCTCACCCGACTATCGAGCAGGGTTCAAAGAATTGAATTAATTTCTAGCGCTGACCGATATGAACGAAAGGAAAGAAAGGGAGCCGTGCGGATGTAGAAATGTGTTTACCAGTACGGATTTTAGACGGCCCGATGGAAGGGATTCTTAAATAAACGACTCGCTGAGATAAAGATAATTGGACGGAGAAGTTCGCTCCTTGTACGCGCAACGAGGATGACTAACGAGTATGACACGTAGTGACACAAAACGGTTAAGGTAAGGCTGCGCTTAACCTTGAGACTCGCGTTTTCATGCGGTACAACAAGTCGCATCCGAGAAAATGGAAATCCGTGAACGACCGTCGGATCTACGAAAGAAGGAATCCAGTCCATACTTTCGGCACACGGTGATTCATGACTAACGACGATTCCGGTGTACCGACGAGTTTGACGCTTCTGGGAGGAAAAAAAAACACACGGCCGAATTCGAATTGTCGTGGGTACGTCGTTCTACTACGTCGAACGGTGTTATGTATGTACGCATGCTCAAGGAACGGGCAGCAGAGAAGGCAAACAGGACGCGTATGAGCAGCGGCTGCCCCGTATGCACGTGTCGCGTTCAACGCTCGACGCTAGGAGACACGAGCGCACACACGCATTTAAAATACGCAGCGAGGAAGAAACGTATCTACCTGCGCGCCCGAAACTGGCCGGGCAAGAATACATCTGCGACTCTTCTCAAAGTCGGTGTACGCCGTTCAACGAATGACTGAGAGGATCCGTCGTGCTTATCGTTCGTCGAGAGATAAAAAGATCGCGAATGAAAGAAAGAAAGAAAGAAAGAAAAAAAAAAAAGGGATGGCGAGGCAAAGATACGCGTGAGAGAGAAAAGAAGGGGAGCAAGAAGAAGAATAAAGAAGGGAAATTCCAGCGACGACGATGTCTCGCGTACGGGAATAGCCAAGCCGTATCGTCTTTTCCGTCCGACCGTTCCTCTTTCTTCGTCTGGCTCTCGGCGCTGTCACCGTTCCACTTAACGAGAACGCGATTCCCGAGATATTCTACCTACTAACACCACCTCCACCTCCTCCTACTTCCGAGAGGTCTACGGTATGCCAGCCAGCCTTCCTCTCCACCATGTTTCTTTCGCGTGCTCGCCACGAAGGAGGAGGATCGGTCCGTGCGGCGGCCCCCACGACGCCCACGAATATTATGCCCACTCTCTCTTTTTCTTTCGTTGCGTCCGATCCCGTCTTCGTTCGCACCGTAACAACGCGATATCGCGGGCGCACACGTTACGTTACACCTACCAACCAAGTCCAGTCCCTTTCTTTCTTCGACTGTTCGAGCCAAGATTCCTTCCCCGAGACTGGTCCGGGAGCGAACCGCTCCGAAATCGATCGCGACCTCTTCCTCGCGTTATAGATTTATCGACTAATTTCGGAACATATGACCCGAGGACGCTTTCACCTTTCCATTCTCATTTTCTTTTCGTAATCCGAATCTTAATTAACGTCGCAAATCTGTCCGTCGTAGCTACCGTTTTTGCGTACACGACGACGACGACGACGCTAATTCGGAACGATACGAAGAGACAATGATGATTATCTCCTAAGGAGATTCGAAAATAAATAGGTATACATAAGAAGTTCGATCCGATCGCATAAATTCTACGCACATAAATATAGACAGTATTGTAAGAATGATGATGTACGAACCTTTCGCGATGTAACAAACAAATGCGCTCCTTGGCAACCTTCAGCCTCTTCGAGATGATCTTCTTGAGATTCTCGACGGTGTCGGCGCGGTCAACGGTAAGGTCGAACTGTCCACCGGTGGTCGGCGTAATGCTGATGGTAATTTCGTCTGGTTCGAGGACGGTGGCGGCGTCGCAGCCACACCCCGGCTGTGGCGGCGGCAGTGGCGTGGAGGCAGAGGATGACAACGGCGAAGACGTTGTCGAGGACGAAGACAAAGGTGACGAGGAAGAAGAAGAAGAAGAGCTAGAAGAGGAGAAGGATGAGGAGGACGAGGAAGAGGAGGCGCTGGTGGCCGCAGGGAGCGGCGAGGTCGAACCGGCCCTCGTCGACTCCTGCTGACCGCAATATTCGGCTGGCTGGTCCGACTGTATCGTGGAATACGTGGAAGTCGTCGCGTCGTCTGTACTCGGTTGCTGGGCAGGCTTCGATTCCTCGTCGTTACTCTCGCTGCTGCTGGCCATTGTCGTCCCGTCCGTACGCGGACCCGCGCTATCGTCCATCCTCGGCAACATCCACGGCAACTGTCGTCGTCGCCGAATTCGCACGACTAACCTTGTTCCAGGCCACGTAACAGCGTCCCGTGCACACGTCCACACACACCCGCGCTCTAACCCGTATCCGCACCTGCACCTGTACTCCCGGCGTCCTAGGCTGTCCGAGACGCGCTCGTCTGCGTCACACGACGAGCGCAGTGTGTCGCGATAGGTCTGGCCACGGTGCCTTCGGGAACGCGCACGCCACGAGGAACAACTCGGGGAAACAACGCGAGAGCAGGGATAGGTAGAAGAGGAACGAAGGAACGAACGAACGAACGAACACACGGCACGGCACGCTCGAAAGATAGGGGGAGAAAGAGACGGTGGGACGGAGATGGAGAGAAAGGCGGAGACGGATCCCCGGGAGAAAAAGAAAAACTTACGGGAATCCTTGGACACGTATGCACATATGCGGATCACTGTGCGTCTGTCGTCTACGCATTCATCGATTTCACGGGTTTCGAAGTCGAGGACCTCCCGATTTCCTTTTTTACGTACCTACGTCGCACGAGTCCATTGCCACTGATCTTTAACGATCCGTTCGACACGTACGATCGGTTATCTGGACACGTACGCCGACGATAATGCGATTCCTCGCGTTCTTTTGTCCTCCTCTCGACCAGCCCTCGCGATATACCCTGCCTGCACTTTACTCTTATCTGGCACACGCGTACATCGTGAACGACACCACGTTCTCACAAACTCCGCGACTATCCACTAGCAACTGAAGAAAGCCCAGAATCCGGAATTTTGCTAGCTTCCCAAACCCGGCCGAGCTTCTCCGACTCCGACGTCTCCGACCGATCAACGGTCAACCAACATGGCGCCGGCGACGCGTGCGCTCTGCGGAATTATCAGGAACCGCGGCGTTTAACTTTGCCGTCGTCTAAATTTGCATGAAACGATACGTTCGATCTCGGGTCTTTCTGAGAATCTCGAGCGTGCGGCCGGGCCTTGGGAAAGCAGGGATACATCGCGGAGGGTCCAACAATGTCATATATTTATCATCGCTTTTTATTACACGTTCTTATTGTCCAGCAATCCGATATACACTCTCGGCCATGCTTACTATTCAAATGTGATCTACACATAAACGAATCGTAATAATCATTATTAATCGTCGAAATAGGAAATGATTTAAACTAGATATAACTATTTGCATATACACAAGTTGCATTAATTAAATTGCTTTTTAATATGTTTGCCAATGCTTAAACGTGATTTAATCCTGAAAGACTACTTCGGTATCAAAAATATGTAACGCCTACCAATTTACCTCTGTTTGTTCAACGATACTCCACGCGTTATACCTTAATTTCACCACTAAACGCGTCGTTAAGGCCTATATCGCGGTAAGCTCCCACCCTCTCTCTCTCGCACGTCACCTGTCCTCCGTTTTATAAAAGACACAAATATAAAAATATACAGTATATAAAAATACGGTATATAAAAATATAGTACAGTATAGAAGAATACGATACTCGTGGATCCGTACGATTCCAACACAAAGGTACGTAGAGTACATGCACAGGTGATCTGTGCACTTGCAGGTGTACACCAAAATCATTTGAAATCAGTCGAACGTAATGTGCCCGTCCCTTGCATTGTGGCAAGTGTTATCAGATGCAAGGGACAAGAAAATTCACGATCCGAATTCTTCCGTGTCTGGTTCGATCGGCTTGAACTCGTAGTTTCCCCTGCCATCCATCTGCAGATAATACTGAAAAAAACACGGGCGCTCGTTCGGTGACTTCGTTACGAGAACGTTAGTTCATTCCGTTGTTACCTCGTGATGCTTCCAAAGAGATCGTCGATGCGACACCGTGAACAGCGTGATGTTCGCCTGTCTGCAGTACGAGTACATCGAGTCCTCGACGTCGACGCTAACGGCACTCGTACACTCATCCAAAATAGCGAACTGCGGCTTGTGGTAGAAAAGCCTGGCCATCTGCAAATTATTGCTCGCAATCGTCTTTCTTCTTCGTTTTTCTCGTACGCGATTTCAAAACAAATTTACCGCTATACGCTGTTTTTCACCGCCGGATAAGACGTCCATCCAGTCGGCCACGACGTCCCACCCTTGGCCCTCGGTGTTCGTAAGACTTTCCCTCTCCAAAAGATGGCCCAATTGGACGAGATCCAGTAATTTCTTCAAGTCTTCGTCCGTCGTCCGTCCGCGCCTCGCCATCTCCGCCTTGGTGTGAGGATAGATCACTTGATCTCTCAGAGTGCCCAGAGTCATGTACGGACGCTGGGGAATGTAGAACAGCTTCCCTCGCGGAGGTTTAGTAACTGTACCGCTCCAGACTGGCCACAGCTATCCAAATAAAACGCTTATTCCCGTGATCGTAACAAAACAGTGCGATCAGATTAGAACCCATGGTCGCTTACCTCGCCCAGAATCCTGAACAGAGAACTCTTCCCGCAACCATTCGGGCCGCAAACCAACACGTTCATTCCGGACTTGACTTCGAACGATAGCTCCCTGATGAGAATATCTCCGTTCGGGGTTACCAACGGCACGCGATCGAATGTTATAACGTTATCTCTGTTCACTATTCTCCCTGCGCCCGGACTTCCGATCGGCTCGTCTTTGAAATCGGAGATCATTGTTCTTTCGTACTTTCCTGCGTTCAAGTCGTCGAGAACGGTTTTTATTTCCGTCACCCTGGCAGTGAACCCTGCCAGTCGCGTCAATTCTCTGCCAGCTAAAACTAGTCTACCTATGGCCTCTGCAAGCTTCACTAGCATACGGCCGTACGTGTAATAATTTTTAAATCGATGATCGGGAGACCCCGAGAGGATCGGGTGATTCTTCTGGAAGAACGGGAGGCTCACCGCGTAGAAACCAAATATAGTCGCCATGTCTGTGTGAAACATACAACAAATTGGTTGGCGTTGACGATAACGCAGGCGATTACGTGGAATAGCTTACATTTGCCGACGAAGTTGTCTACTATTCCTATGAAAGTCCTAAACTCGAGGAACCTACGTAGATGCGCCACCTGAAAACGAACGTCCTTCTACATCGCGTGTTTCTCGACGGATTGATTTCGCAGACGTTCAAAGACTTACCAGCTTCTGGAAACTGGCTAGAAGAATTAATTTTTCTCGATTGTTTCCTTGGTAGAATGCGACCTCCTCAGAATTGGTAATTAATCTCGAATGAATGTGGCGATACTCGCCCTCGAGCCGCTGTTCTTGCACGGTCATGGCTCCGATCGGCCTGCGGAGATGAGTTATTGCCGCGCCAGCTACGACGAGGTAGCTAAGCATAATTATCGGCGTCTATAAAATACCGTGTGTATTATTACGATTATCACCTGAGTATCAGCACGAAATACGTACTTTACCCCCTAGATTAGTCGTGAGCCGATAAACGTAGATAAAGATATCTAGCAATGGTTTCGCTACGTTACTGTACAGGTCTGTGCAACTTTCGCAGAACTTGTCGACGTCGGTCGTCAACAACTGATCCGGATTTGCTATTCGACTATCTAAGTTGCTCATTTTATAATAGGTAAAGCCCCTGTAACAGACGATGATTCGTATCGGGATTTCGTAAAACGGAGTACGTGGACTTACTTAAGGTACTGATCCGTCAAATCTCTCGTGATGTTCGTACGTAGCCTCAGCTTCATTTCGTACAAACCGAACTTCAGTACGTTGTTCACGACAGCTATCTGAATAGATCATAACAATTAATTTCACGTGAACAGATAACGATCTACAGAAGCGTGCTCCTCTAGAATAGCTTATCACGTTGGGACTCACCACTGGTAGGGCAGCCATGAACTTGATTAAACGTTTTCTAAATGTAAACGTGTCCATATTGACGATTGACCTGAAGGAATAAAAACAAGCTTTCGATAGGAGGCTTGATCGTGAACGATAATCGAGGGAAGTAAAAGGTCGCGTACTGCTCGATCAACGTGCCGACGTTTATCATCCAGAGATCGCATAGTGATCTGGCAATTAGGGAACCAGCGATAAGAAGAACGAATCCGAATTCGGGCGACACGATCGACGGGATGCCGATTTTCAGCAGCTGCTGCAGCTGCTTGAAGAATTTTGCGTTCACGTAAGCCTTCGGTGCTGATTTCGGTTTTTCCTGTGAAAACGTGGAAATTATTTCTCTCATACGTTTAGCAATTACCATAGTGGACCGATATCTCACCTCCTTGATAACATACTGAATGTCATTGGCGGGCCAAGCATTTCTGTAAGACAATGTAAATATCACGTAGACGTGCGAGATATCACGGTGACGTCGGCTCTGCCCAAACATACGTGTACAACCGTTTCTAATTACCTGCTGTTCTTCGCTCCTCGTTTATGATTTCGCCTCTTCAATATCCACAATAACGCGGTTAACGCACAGGCACCAGCAAGTGTGCGTCTGTTTGCGAATTTGCTGAGTGCTGGCGCCATTCTATCCCCAACGGAAGATCGATCGGAAAACTGATCACCGTCCTCGTCGACGGTCTCGACGCTTCTGCGTCCGATAGTATAGTACAGCACAGCAGTACAGCTAAGCTTAGGCTAGTGGCCAGTGTACAGGCGCTAAAAATGAGCAGGTGGCGGGGAGGCCGAGTTCCGATGAATCAGCTCAACTCTGTACATCGATATAAACTGGCGGAGGTTTTAACTTTTAACATTTCATAATGACCAGTTCCCGACGTCTTCTTTAAGTACGATCGACATTGTCGATGTATTTATTATTTCCCCTCGCCCGTCGTCCCGGCAGCCGATCAAAGTACAAAAGCCTCGACTTTCATCCGCACCTACACACCCGTAGACCACCGTAGACTTCTAATTTAACGTTAGTCGAATTATCGTACGCGTACCGCCGCTGCCTTGAACTTTTATAACTTCTGCTTTCCAATTTCCTATATACCTAGCTCAATCGTTCACGAAAAAAACTAACGCCGCCGCTAGTTTTTCCAGTGTCACGCTTTGCAGTTTTGCGCTCATATGTTCATGTCTAAACGCCTAATTACGTATGAATACTTACAGCGGCGATTAAAGTAATTTTTGCGTCTCTTGCATTCATCATTTTTTACAATTATTTGTGTCAGAAAGATCAGAGCAAATGAACTATATTATCGTCTAAACGTGTAAATTATTCTCTTTCCAGATTTAATATTACTATAATCCGAATGAATTTACGTTGGTATTTTTCCGTGAAGACTTTTCTCCGTACGTAATTGAATTAATGAAATCAGTAAACCGATGGAACAGACCTGTTATTCCTGCGTAGCTGATATAAATTTTTAATTCGCAAATAATTTGCAAATTCATCGTTCATTAGATATTTAAATATATTTTAATTCGTTTTTCATGGTGAACATCATAATGTGTCAGGGTTGATTAAACGTGATACATGAAATAAGATCATGAATTATCGTTTATATAAGTACAACAAACATATCGTCGTTAAAAGAAACGAGGAATGCAAAAAGAGCGGAACCTTATCCTCGATGATCGAACGATCGAATGGTCGTGTAGGTAATCAGCCGGGTTCGGCGTCGAACGATACCTGCAAACAGAAATAGGAAATTAGTCTTTCCCATGGGGGTCACGACTCTGGGACATCGTTGCACAAACAAGGCGCTTACGAAACTTGTGAATTTCCGTAGCTCGCTCCGCGGACGGTTCCTCTCCCTTTCTTTGCTTCGGGGCATATTAGTTCGTTTTTCAAGTGAAAAATACCAGCTCATCCTGGATTTACATTTAACAATTCGTTCACCTGAACTGTTAAAGGAAAGCACAGCGTAATTAATCGTCGGGGAATTATAGACAAATGCACAATGTTCGAGTACGAAACGAGGATTCATTGTAAATGACTTTTAGAATTGACGCGTTTTATTATTCGCATACTTTGAACTTGCTAATGATGTCACGCACGCGAGGAATCGAATGTGCAACGTTATTATGCGAAAGACCAACGTCTGTTTGAATATTTCGATATGCAAACAATACGCGGCTGCACGATTATTGCGGATGGTTGCGAACGAATAAGATAAATAAATGCAAGATCGCTTGAAACATTTTCATTTGCCCGACGGAAGAAGCAACGGTTTTTGATTTATACGGTACGGTAGAACGAATGAGAAGAAAGAAGTTGCGTAATGCGATTGACCATGGCCGAAGATTTTGACGGTAATAAGACGCAAGGAATAACGAACAGACCGTCGTTCGTATCGCGGGACCTTGCGCGAACGTGTTTAATTTCGGATTGCGCAAAAGCGCATATTTTGTTATGTAAGAAGATAAATTTCAATTTCGTAGTCACCTGTGTTTCGAAGTTCAGCCTCTACTTCCCAGTCATCATCATCATCCTCATCATATTCATCCTCATCCTCATTCCTCAACCTCATCACCATTAAGCATCATCAACATCCTCATCATATCACTATCATCAAATAATCACCACCTATATCACCTCCACCACTAGCATCATCAGCATCATAATCATCATAAAGCATCATAAGCATCAGAATCATCATCATCATCATCATCATAATCATCATCACCAGCATAAGCATCATCATCATCATCAAAGTTCATTCATCGTTTTTTGGGCCGTAACACCTGTCGTGTAACTCGCGAAATATGATTCCTCAGCGGTGGAATCGCTCACACATTCCTCCTCTCCTTGTTGTGCTTTTAGTAACATGTGGAATTAAATGTCGTTACGTGTACAGACATCGGTCCATTTGCTCGGAGCTGCTTTCTTTTTTCGATCATGCGAGGTTTTTCTTTCCGAATGCACCAGGTCCTTCAACGTTTCAAACGTATCGGAACGTTCCTCCACCGTTTCCGGCTACAATGTTAAACATTCGGAGGAACGTTCCGACACCGGCGCGTCTAAAACAAATTACGACCATCGGTCAATTATCGGGCAACGTGAATAAGAATTCCGTTTCCGCTAATTTCCTCTTCGTCGACAATCCGAATTTAATTTCTTGAAACGTCGAAGACTTGTCCGTAAACTTGGATAACTGTTGACCGATGCATCCGCTAAAAATATATGGAAGTATCGCAGGCCTGAAATAAATTCGTGTGTGAGAAATCGTTTGGTAAATGCATACGTGTATTTCATTGCATTCCCAAATGAAACCACTGTATACCGACCGTGCGCCTCTCAAAGAAACATAAGGTAGCTCGAGAAGACTGGAAGTAAAATGAAATTGCTTCCACGTTCGATCGATGTCACGCGTGAAAGGCGAACGATAATAAACCGCAGGTTTTTATGCAACTCGGATTCGTTACGTGGACATCGACGGAACGCGGATCGTTGGAGATATTTAACGAGCGGTCCAACGGAGGAGTGATTGAAGAGTGTGTTAAAATAAACCACTGCCAGTGTATCAGTTTTTAATCATCCTGTAATGAGTTTACGAAATAAGAATCGATCTCTGCCACCTATCAAAATAACATTCTCACAATAATAAAACGTTTGTTGGCTTCCATTGTTTTTTCTTTTTGTAGTCTTTCTTGTTTACTTTTGTTCACGTTATTTCGGTCGATGTGCACTCTCGGTATCTCACTTGGAAAAAACACAATCATCGAGTAATTTTACTTTACAATAGAGAACTGTCTACAACGGAAAAACTCGGTAAACGTTCACGAACGACATTAATGCTTCTTACTTAATTTGTATTTACACGCTCGTCGTATGATCGTTTCCAAATCGTATCGCGGAAAGGCATCTTTTGAGCAACAGTGTTGGATCCAACCGATTCGCAACTATCTGTGACAATGATGAAGTGTTACACATCGCGTACGTTAAATGAGTAATTAGTAGTCGATCGAGCCAACTGCTCGGGATGTCGTTGCCATCGTCTCCTCTTTCTTTTTTTTTCTTTTAAGCAAAAGGACAACGAGAGAATATAAACCGACTATTTCCGACAGATGAGATAAAAGCGAACGATTTGAAACAGATCGGTCGGCTATATAATATAATCAGCTAGAAACGGTTCTAATGTCTGTTAAAAGTTGTCTTAAACTACAGTCTTTGTATATTCGGTTATCATTTACAGTACAGCGTCAATCAATTTTTGACGCCCGTTTTTTCCATCAATGTTTCTCTTTACATTATGTATAAACATTCTGGATTTTCAATAAACATATATATATATATCTATATATGCGTATATATCTATATATATATTTATCTATAAAGTATATATTCAGGCATTCGGTAAACGACTGTGTCCCATCCATAAAATATTACTATTTTTTCTCGTTTTCTTTTTTCACAATTAATTACCGCTCTTGCCTCACAATTATTAACATAACTCACTCATCATTATTAACACGCGGTTTATTTTGTTCTCTCTATCATTTTCGTTTGTTTCTTTCTTTTTTTTTCTCTCTCATTTTATCGTCCATCAGATGCATGTACATCGAGACTGACGACTATGCCCGTCATCGTAATAACAGCAAGAATCATTTTCACGACTAAACTTTCATGCCTGTAGTTCTGAGACGACCATTAACAAATACATTCGACCGCCATGCACGCACACAGAGAGATACGTCGAGGTAAAACAATCTATTGATCGTCGATTATAATGATAACAATAGTAATCACCGTTCGTTTAAATCAAAGCGAAGAAGAAGAAACGACGATTCATGAACTACGCGATAAGAACGATCGTCGTTTTACAGTCCTAACAAGCGCGGATGAGAATCCGATCGATTCTCAAATATTTGATCAAATCGCATGATGCTAATCACCCGGCCGAGTTACCTAACCGCATGATCACCTCCTCGATTGCCTCTTATGAATGACGATCATTCGTCCAGGTTCGTAACACACACATTCGACTTGATCAAACGTTCGCAGAACGCTTCGTTACATATTCTCGTCATAAGCATAATGCGTTTAAGATCAAATCGGCTAAAGGAGCAATGATCAGTAAAATCGTATGCACGTCAAGAGATATATGTATCTACGATAAAAGCAGGCTGACGCGAGAATCCGTTGCGACACACGGGCAATTTTTCACGTGCGCGTTTTGCGCGTGTTTGCAAACGCGATCAACAAAATCGAGACTGCTGCTTATCGGTGACGCTTGTCTCTCGGACGTTCGCGCTCACCCGCTCGAAATAAAACGTACAGAAGGTATGTGTGTATGTGTGTCAGAATCCGCTCGTATATTCCCTTAACGTGTACTGTTAACTGTTAGTCTGAAAATATTCCACCTTGATTAATTTCAATGCAGCGCACAGTTAGTGTGCTTTAGCTACGCTTCCTTTTCTTCTTCTTCTCCAGCTCTCTGCATTCATCTCCTTTATGCAAGAGTTATTGACTACGATTCAACGTGCAACGTGAGTGAAATTCGTCTTTACTTTTCTCTTCTCCGTAAAATGAATGGACAGTATTGCAAATGCCACCTTTCACACGCAGTCAATCGACAAAAAATTGTCTTTCTTCTTTACGCACCCTATCATACCAAATTGTAAAACACATTTCTCTCACATGAATCGTACGCGTGCACGCGCTTACTGTTTTTCCCTCTTTCGCTTGTAACTCCCCGTTTTCTTAAGGCGAAACGTTTCGAAGGATTAATTAAATGGCAATCTCGTATGTCGGGTAGCTGCGATCAATCTGTATGCAACTCTGCAATTTTCACACTTGTCCGTTTCTCCCACGCATTCTCGATTGCTCACACGAAACGTACATTAAAAACGGTCCTACGAAATTTCATGTCTTGTCATTGTCAATTCACGTTTTACGTCGATGCATACGTCGCGTACGTATGCTCCCGATTTGCTTGTAATTGAGATTACAAGAGATTCAAAGTAAATGCAGGGAAACGTGATTGGAAAGGAGTTTCCAAACTATTAAACTTCGATACCCGAAAGTCGTTGCCGTTCAGGCAGAGAAAATATTATGCAATCGATTCGACAGAAACGAGAGAGAGCTATTTCTCGCGAATATGTTTTCGTGAATGAACGTCTCGGTCGATCACAGACGTAAGATTCAGACAGATTTATATCATTGGCAATGATTCGATTAAAATGAACGTACCACCGATACAGGGATGATCACACTCAACACTCGAAGAGCTCTGCGAATTCTCGCGTTCGTAGAGACTCTAACGAAACTCACCGTACGCTTAGTCCCTGTTAATAATTCTCAGTTACACATTTAAACACACGGTACGAAACTTTTAGTTTTTAAATAAACAAAAGCACATATATACGTACTCCGCTACAGTAAATTTCGTTTTTCTTCTACTACACATTCACAATCATCGCATAGATCATATATATGTATGCGTGTATGTGTCTATATATATATATCTCACCATCATTATCTTGACACAGCAAATTTCAACTCGTGTGTTGGATAGACCGCACGCTTGAAATGAGATCATACGATTAATATGCAGGTTCAGATGATCGAAGCTATCCGTTCTCTTTCTCTCTCTCTCTAAAACACGCACTTGAGGAATATTGTGCTAATATATATATGTATATATAATATGTATATCTGGATAAGCGCCGGTAAGAAAGTGAAAGATATAGGATTAGAAATACGTACTATCGTTTGTCAAGTGCAAAAAGACGAAAAAAAAAACATTCTCCACACTACTTTATATCATACATGGTATCGTAATCATGGTCGAGTGAAATCGAGTGCGAACAGAAACGATATCCTATTTCTCTCTCTCTCTCACACTCTCTCGCTCGCTCGTTCTTTCTCTCTCTTTCTCTCGTTTTCTCTCGCTCTCCATCTCTCTCTCTCTCTCTCTCTCTCTCTCTCTCTCTCTCCGTGTTCCCGCTCGTTGCACGCGCGTGTGTGGAACGAACGGGAACACTTATCGTTAGAACCCGTTCCTCTTCGTTCGGACAGAGGCTTTGGTTCTTTCTCTGAATGGAAAAATAAAAACACCAAAAAAGGAAGAAAAAAAAAAAGATTAAATTTGTACCTACACACGACACTTGCCTATTAGACTCTCTCACTTTCTCTCTGTAGACCAGTCTCTGGTTCAAAGGTGTACTCTCTCGTCAGGATCAAAGGAACGGATTCGCCGGTTTCCAATCGCCTGTACCCCGTGGGGACACCCCGTCGTCCTCCTCTTTATTCGTACTTGAGAAAGGTGTTCGATTTCTGATCACGCTGCCCGGGATGGTTCTGCCAAGCACCTTGGGACGCGTTCGGATTATTCGGGCCTGGACCACCTGTTCCAGGATTGCCAGTATTACCATCACCGCCACCCTGATTCATCCAACTGAGAAAACCAGAGTTGCCACTGTTACCGATACTATTGTTGCCGGAGGGCGGCTGACCAGGTGGGCCAGGCTGGTTCGAATACCCCTGATCGTTTCCCTGATTCTGCAAGTTACCGATCAGGCCCCAAGATGCTTGGTTAAGCGCGGCCGCAACCAGGGCCGGGTTGACCGGTAACGCGGACAGGTTCAGCCCACCCATCGCCAACGGATTCGACATACCGCCACCGCCGCCGCCGCCGTTATTCTGCCCGGTGATACCGAGCGCCTGGAGATTCGGCATGTCCAGGTTGCCGCGGTTACCTGGATTGTTCCATCCGTTCGGGCCCATGTTGTTGCCTGAGTGACCCATGTACCGGTTCCCCTGATAGTTTCCCTGCACGTTATTCTCGACGGGGCCCGGCGCGCCCCTCCGCATGTTCGAGTTCACTTGGTTATTGAAATTCTTATTGTTCCCCTCGGACTTCGGCGCGGCGTTCGACACGTGCACCGAGACGCCCTTGATAATGTGATCCTCGCCGCACAGTGACTGGGCTACCTCGGGATCTAAGAAAGTAACAAATGAAAATGCACGGAAAGGTTTTGGGATGAACACGTCCGTCACTTCGCCGTATTTGGAGAAATAGTCGCGCAGATCGTCAGCGGTAAGGTCTTCCGTACAGCGTCCCACGAATACCTTGCAGGGTACTTGCTGAATCATTCCCTCCTACGCACAAACGCACAATCAATCAATCGTGTACAACAGGTTTTCACAATGGTTTTTTTTTTATGTTTCTCTTTTATCCATTAAAACTTGCGTACAGCGCATACGTTTGGTGCATTCAAAATCGTTTGAGAATCGAGCCGAGCTTTAAACGGTCAAACCGGAAGCATATAGAGCAAAAGATATTCGTCTTTGCACCGACGTCAAGTTTTATAGAAAATCTTTTTGATACACATGTCTATATTATCGATCTCGGAAAAGAGGTTTCGCCTAATCAACGTACACTTCTTTTTTTACGAATATGTATAATAACACTTAAGCACTACGGCCTCTTTAAAATCCATGCACAAAATTCTGTACAATGTCGTCTTTCTCAAATGTGTGTGTACGTGTGTTGTGTATGGGTGTACGTGTGTTCGATGTAAAATTTCATGCCATATTACGTATATTACAATTATCTTAAATTGAATAAGCACAATAATAGATGATAAGATGTAGACAGTTATTTCGAAGCTATGCTAATTATTAGACAACGTAATTTTTTCTTTTTTTGTCTTACTATTTTGCAACAGAGATCGCGAATCAATGGGAATACATTCGTCGTGTCTCCGTTGTATCCACGCCCGGCGAACAAGCGGAGAACGAAATATGTACAAAATTTATTTGCAAGATCATCGATCGATGCAGCCAACGACAGAACAGAAACGAGAGGGAAAAAATAAAAGAAATAAAAAGAAAATTCGCATTCCCGTTGAATCGTGACGGTGTGATATTGAACGATAGTAACAAGACTCATCAGTATCTTGACGTGTCCGAGACGTGGTGATCCCTCGATGGACGGTGCTTGTAATAACGATCGTAATAATTCTCTTTAGCCGGGTATCTTGACGTGTCCGCGAACCTGGCGTCGACTTCCTTTCCGTCGGCCGGATACCTGGCGTCCACTTCTCTATTCTCCACCGCATATCTACCGTCCGGATCTCTGTTACCGTCCACCGCGTACCTCCTCTCCATGTCGCGATTGTCCACCGGATATCGACACTCGCCGGCCTCTCTACTGTCGGCCGGTATCCGATTGTCCGCGTGTCTGGTGTCCGGATATCGGACGTCCAGCGCGTACCTACAGTCCGGGGACGCGTAACGACCGTCCGCCTCGTAATAGTTACGATCGTAACCGTAATTGTATCTGGCTTTCTCCGTGTAGTCCGGATTCTCCATCACCGGGTACACGGCGGGGCGTCCTTCGTAGTTGTATCTTGCGTATTCTGGGTCGGACGGATATGCGGCGGTCGGATTCGGTGGTGGAGCGGTCGCGTGCTGAGCCATGTAATTGCGCGCGTCGTACCCGGGATCCTCGTAGGACGGGTAACCGGCGGCCGGTTTCTCGTACGCGTTGTTGTACGCCTGGCCGTCGTACTTGTACTTATTGTTATCGTCGTACGGATAATTAGGAGGGTACGACGGGTAGTGGGTGGTTTTGTAATCGTACTCCGAATCGTACCTAGGCGTGTTAGCTGCTTCGGACGTGTTTAAGTTGATATACGGTTTCGCCCCAGGTACCCGTCGACTATTCGGCGTGTGAACCGGTATAGGGCGGTAGCATTCATTGTGCTTGCTCGTATCATACTGACGAGCCATCATTAAGCCATCAATATTCTGCAACCAGATACACCAAGCCCTCGACAATCACATACAATTTTTATTTCTATTATAATTGGGTTCAATCGAACACACATGTACACACTCGCTCTCATTTATCGCACTCTGTTAACATACATGTTTCTTAGTTTTTCCTTTTTCTTTTCTTTCTTCAAACGTATCCATACCACATACCGATCGTTAAAATCTCGAGACCGACGCGTAACAACGAGCCGTGAAAGGATCTTTGTCATTCATCTCTACGTACCCGTACAGTCCGTCGGTTACCATTTCACAACTATTCGTCAAATCGTTATACCGCGGAAGAACAATGATCTCGGACGAGAGATACTCTCGCTATAATGCTAATCCACCGGACTCGGATGCTATGCCTCTCACCGCAAAGGACGTGACAATTCGTTGCACACCGCATCTGAATGGAAACCACCATCGATTGCACGCACGCCGTGTCACGCAAGCCATACTCGTTACAATGTTTATCGTGTTCACTCCCAATATAAAGCATACCTCCTCTTCTTCTTATTTAGACGCGGAAAAAGGGATCTCGTCTCAGAGGTGAGACAACGTACGTTTACGAGCAATACATTAAAAAATTCACGCGTATCAAAGAACCGGATTCGCTTCGAGCTCCTTCTTTTTTTTCCTCATAGGTCGATCAAGCGTATATCACGTCAAATCGTTCGTTTATCCGAGAAAAGAAAAAAAAAATGTCTGAAAGTAGTGCACACCCTGTTTGCCATAGCATTCTCGAGAAAAAATTGCACGCTACTATAAGGGGAGCACAAACATACCAAATGTTATTTACAAGATCACGCAACCATACCCCTTCTCGAAGTGTCACACACTCTCTGCATCGTACTACGACACCCACGTGGACATTCACGCACATTTGCCATTATAAATCGGACTACACATTCACCTATTTATACCACACAGTACACGTTCTTCTCAACAAGATATGTGCCATACATAGAAGATAACATTCAGAGATTGTAAGCGGAAATCAATCGCGCCTCGATCAGCGTTCTCGACTTCGGATCCGGAATAGAAAGGAGAATTTCTAAAGCAATCTATATATCATCGTGTCCGCGTTGGTGATTATTCTTATAATTCGCGCTGTCGTTTTGTAGTACGATCAATATCTCATCGAGCGCAACGTAGATCTGTACAAGATGGAAACGTTCAAGACTACTGACCGGTCTTTCGTTCGCGTAAAAGCGTTGGTTCACGGTTATTATTGACTCGACGATACTTTAATTCTCTCGATTCTGGCCATGAAATTTCTCCTTCCAATGATCTGTCTAGTTCAGCGATAAGGGAACGTACAAAGCGAGCGAATGGAACATCGATAAATGCACGTCGCTAAACCCATGTACAGATCTAGGCGCCGATGCTCTATACATGTATTTCGATCTTAAACAACTGTTAACTAGTTAACCAGCCTACCGGAGAATATGCGAGAAACAACGAGTGTTGGTCAATGAACGTAACGATGCTCTTACCTTACTGTTGGGAACCTTGACGTCGCACCATCGACCATCAATCATGTGTCGCTGAGCAAGACATCTCAATTGCGATTCGTAACTTCCAAATCTAATAAAGCCGAACCCTTTGCTCTGTCCAGATTTCGCATCTTTCTTAACCTGCAACAACATTCACGTTCAAGTTAGACGTGTCGAAACCAACCAGTTTCGGTGGGACAGAATCACGGTAGGAATTATTATTAGTTAGGAATTCTTTCTGCTCGGATACAAGTAGAGGCTCACCTGTGCCATAAGTACTTCGCCGAACGTTTCGAAATACTCTCGCAAGTTCTGCTCGGTTGTTTTCCATGGTAAACCAAGTACGATCAAGTCTGTGCAACGCAACTTTGTTTCCATTCTTTTAGTCTTAGCTGTGGAATTTTCCAAATTGTCATCAGATTTACGTTTGTTCTCTGAAAAGATATAAGTGTTCATGTCTACTAACTTTTTTTTCATTTAACTAGAACCTTTTTCGAAAACAATTTAATTCATATTTAAGATTGATACATGAACTGATAACAGAGAAAAATAACCGTGATCACGAGAAAAAAATATAAAATAAAGTGAGATAACGATAATAATAATAAAAAAAAAAAAAATANAAATCCAGTACAAATTATAATAGTATCGATCGAACAAACAGTATGAAAAAATTCGTGTGACATAGAAGTGTAGAGCTTGTGTCGTTCTGTGTATGCGTGTATCATTATAAGTTACATTGTTATATTTTTATTAAATAGGCTCAGGTTCACGTTTATGCACGTGATATGCGCGCACGCAAATTCGCGTGGATGTAAACAAATTTTAGCCGTTATAAATAGGCGAACATTTATAGACGCTATTGAAATTGAAAGTTAAAATCGTTATGCAAACTTATTTAAAGATCCGTGACTCGAATGTTAACATGTGCTTATGTTAAACACCTCTTGTGAACGATTAAGTTCGTTCCATTCGAATTAGACGGGACAGACTCCATCGTGCATCGTAATCTCTTTTGGAAATAAAAAAAAAGTTCAGCATAATGAACACAAACACATGTACTGGACTTCAAGAAACAAAAAAAAAGCAGAAAAAGAAGACTAAGAAAAAGAAGGGAAGACGTATGAGTAAGAACGATTGTGGTACGGTAAACGGTAATAGAGTTCGAACATCCCGAAGAGGTAGGAAAATTTCTAGCTACGAATCGATGAGATATCAGAGGCGTCGTGTTAGGCGAGGGCGAAAATAGAATAATCGAACGGGTATCGGAAAAGCAGGGGAAGAAAGTATCGTAAAAATCTAATTAAACGACGCGGTGATCGAACGTTGGACGATTTTAAATTCGGGTGAATCGATATAGAGGAAGAAAAAGAGGATGGCATATTTCTGATCTTGTATCGTGGCGTTAGTTAGTACTATATAGAATCTTCTGGGGAAGGAGAAGTGTCCGAATGGAGGGGTGAGAGACAGAAGGTGGAGAGGGTGAGCGGAAGAAAGGGGACACGATTTGCTATGAAATAAGTACCTTTTGGAAAGACACAAAAGTAAATCGCCTTGCCCCATCCATTTTCGGGTGGATGAAGCCGTCCGTCAACGAGACGTATGCCACGCATCGTCCGAGACTCAGGATTTCGATATTTGAGGCCGCACGTTCCGGGAAACTGGGCGGTTACGGTAGTCAATAAGAGCGTGCTATCGTCCTCGGTCGGCAATTCGATCGGCTCGTCGCCCTCATCCTCGGCAACCTGGATGTACGACGACATGATTCTCTTCTTCCAAACGTGCAGCGTCTCCTCTCAAATATAAAACCGAACTCTTTCTTCCCAAAAACGAGGACAAAAGTTTCGTACAACACAACAAACACACACGCTCGATCTCGCAGTCAGTCACGCAACACTGCACCTCTTTCTCTCTGCCCTCCTGATCTCCTCGAGGCTCTCTAGCGGCAATGCTGCCAACTGGCCCGCATCCCGGAAGTTCAATGGGTCTGGAAAATTCCAAACATTTTCAAACGATTTACAGATGCCGCGATGCTTTGAATGCGTTGTCTCGCTTTGCTGGACCATTGATAAATCGCAATTTTTATTCAACGCCTCGAGGCGACGATCTCGTTGAGCGTATCGTGTACCATCGTATTTCCTCGGATTAATTCGAAACACGCATAACCACTGTGCTGTTCAAGCCAATTACTAACGTGACCACGAGCACGATCGTTTCGCGCGATTCACGCTCTTATTTATTTGAGTAATACTTAATTTATGTAAACGCAATAATGTTAATCGTTAATTAAAAGAATTAACATACATACGTGTTGCACTATTTGTTCGCTCCTTATTTCAACGCGTAGGGAATTTTCTGGTGCAGACGTGTCAGAGTCGTGATCAGCGTTGAACATAGATCACTACGTTTAAAGATCGTAAACTACGTGCAAATTCCTGGTCCGTAAAATGGCGACGCGTGCGCGTGCGATCTGCGCAGGAATTCATGATGGCCGCCACGGGCAGCCGGCGTTGCTTGGCAACCATCGAAGCATACGGGCGGGGCGGACGCGCTCGTCGTTAGAATCTAGAACGATACTTTTCTTTCGATTCTTCGCAGAGGAAAATATGTTTTAGCATGGGAATCGAGAGTCGGAATAATCCGTGTTCTACGGCGATACCCCAGTCGTCGGGTCGTTGACGGAATGGTGAGAAAGTAATTTCTCAAATCTTCTAATTGAAACTTGAATTTCACCATTCTTCAACGGCTGACGCTATGACTGAAATTCCTCGAATCTCACGACACTGATCCTTAATTGTTTGAAAAATATATTTCTGTTTAATAAAGTACAGATTGCGTTTTGAATGATAAACATCGATACACTTAACAAACGTATAAGCTCGCAAGCTTTCGTGTAGATTAAATACCCTGCAATTTTGTATCATACCAGCTGATTATGAGTACTGATAGATTGGTCATCACGGAAAATTATAAAGAAACACAGTTGAAACGCGGACAATACGCAGCCTAAGAAATTCGGTATTTGTATAAAACGATCGTTCAGAAGGCAGCCGTACGCGAACCACTGACAAGAAACTATCAGCGAAGTCATGATAATGGGGAACGGCAAAGTCTCTGTATTTTTAGATTTGATTACCAGTGCCTAGAAAATATTTCGCTTAATTCAAGAGCAGAACGCGCTTCGAAAGAGTCAGAGAAACTTACCATCGTTGTTAAAGGAGATGCAAAAAATAATACTGTTACTGTACAGCTAAGAAAACCAACGTATCTCTCAGCTTGCAGCTTGTCTTCCTCGTAAAAACTGTAAAGGTACACGGTCGCGAGGAAGCACGTAGCCGCGATCATTTGCTTTATAATCTTGTTCTTTTTTACACTGTACAAGATAAATACATAAACGTAACATGCTTGGAGCGTTGCTCCAAAAAAGTTCACTAACAGTATAAACTGATCTCCTATAAGCATACCGTATTTCATCCACATGAGACATCTGTAACATATCATACGAGTACTGCTAATTGCAAACGTTGGACGAACATTTGAGAAACTAATGACGACCAAATGAAACAACGGACGCAGGTATTAGAATCGAGGGACTGTGGCGAATGCGACACTTACGAAGTATAACATGTTACAAATGCCAATGCCGAGCTATTCCCTGTCGTCCCACTTTTAACGATCTTTCTGCATACCAGCCTAAAACACATTGCTCAATCATTTTCTCATTGCTCTACAGATCACGAATTCTGTCTAAAGATTTCGTGTACCAACGACCATTCGAAATTGTTCAACGAATCAAACATCTGGCTCGCATTGTTTACTTACACACCAGCTAAAAATTGAAACACCTGACAGATCGAAGCTGTCGTAGCTAACGCTTCTCTAATTCCCGTTGTACTCATCATGTTGAATTACATATTATCAATTACTCGTCTCGGAATATCACTGTTCTATATACGTCAACATCTGTGATCCATATGTCTAACCTCCAAGAACAACGCAGAAAGATCTAGTTTTATTTTATGAAATCTGATACCAAAGAGAAAATCTCTGCTGATATGTACGCGTTATACGTATCGCGGAAAGAACCAACTATATACAAACGATCAGTGACAAGTTCACTTAGCATTTTATCAATTATTTGCTCGTGGAAAGTGGCTCGTTGAAAGTAAAGATATATATAGAGATGTTAAAGGAACAGGTTTACTGAGAGACGACGTATTTCGATCCATCCTTGTCCATCAGTGGTAATTAACACAGAAATGCAATAGGAATGTGTATTTGTATCTGGACGATGGGAATTGCCGCTCCACATTTCGGGAAATACTTTCCTTCCCTTTGGCAACGAGTTCGCGAGCGAGGAGTCAACGAAATCGTTGAAATCGGACGTCTCGCTTAGAACGCGTAGCAGTCACTGTCATTGGATATCTTTCTGGATACGTTCAATGAAGCCGTGAAAGAAAGTGTGTCGGGAATGGATGTGTGCGTGCAACGCGCCTTCCATACACGTACGACGCGTACTCACGGTTTTATTCAGTGCTGTTCAGCAGGGCTCGGATATTTTATCCCGCACGGTTCGCTTCCCCTCTTTTTCGCCCGTATTTCGATCCCCACTACTATTCCCCTCATGCGTGCTCATGCGCGTTCGCGAAGCTCTCCGCAGCGCTACCGTGAAAATCACTGCATACCCCCACCAACTATTGGTCCCCACCATGGTCGCGTCGTCCCCACTTTCCGGCCGCGGGATAAAATATCCGAGCCCTGCTGTTCAGTGCTGTTCAAGATGGAGAGAAAATAACGCGTGCCCGTCCGTAAGGTGGTCGTAAATAAGAAAGTCTCATCTGAAAAGGAGTATCCCCGAAGGAGACGGTGGATCGGCGTGAGAAATGGCGAAATCCGTGCTCAGCTCGGACACGCTGCCAAAGGCAGGCCGCGTAAACGAAGGTAAATGAAGCATTCCTTTTTTTACGAACGTCTACTGTCATTCCTGATCAGGATTACTCATTAGACTGGCATTCCTAATGATTTCCTCTCGACGACTGACAATTGTTGTACATTGTACGTAGTTTGTCGCGAATGGCTGGTACACGAAGACGGAGCACTCGCGTATCGTTTGCAGGACGAAGAAAGTAAGAATATGATACCTTATTGCGTGAGTATTGTCCGCGGTTTTGTTAATAAAATATTGAATAAAATCCAGTTAAGGAACATTACACTGGGAACAAAGTGCGTAACGCGCAACTTCGAGAAGATTTGCCGACGGCGAAAGTCGAACAGGAATTGGAGATGCTCAGATACCAGAGTTACGTTCAAGAGCAGTAAGTGTTTCCACACTTGTTTCACGGTGATTCCGTTTTGATTGGAACATGTATTTTCAGAGAGGAGAGGGATGCCTTGGTCGCCAGACAGATCGCTCTGTCCCTCGAGCGTGAAGAGAGGCAGAGGGAAAGGGAGCTGCAGGAGCAAATGAGGCTGCAATTGAGGCTGGACGACGAGGCGGTTCAGCTTGAACTGGAACGACACGTTCAACAAGAAAAAGACGAGGTACTCGAAGTTCAATCGACTCTTTGATGGATGCATCGACTCTTTATGCGCGGGTTTCTAATTTCTGTTTGTTCGCGGGACGAAGGAACTAGCTAGGAAGCTGCAGCAAGAAGAGGAGGCGAACGGTATAGACAGGCAGGACGGTCCGGTAAACGAGCAATTGCTCATGGATGAGAAGATCGCGATGGAGGCGCAGGATGCCGAATTGGCGCGGATGCTTCAGGAGAAGGAGCGTGCAAAGATCAGGAAAGCCAGGCAGAGAGCGAGGCAGAGGAAGTTGGAGCGGCAGCAGCAGCTTCAAGGTTCGGAGGAACAGGGTCACGCGGAGAAGCCTCAACGACCCGACAAATTGGATCTGAAGAGCGCGCACGGGAAAGGCAGGATGCAGCAAAGTGTCGGCTATTCCGATCCCGAGGAGATACAAGTGCTTGACGATTCCGCGGAGAACGTGAAAGAAGTACGGAACGTAGCCGCGATCATCGACCCTACGTACAACGGGAATATCTACAGGAATACGTCGAGCAGCTCGAGCAGCACCGTGAGCCCTACGTACGTGTTGCCCACGCCGCCTCAGGAGCTTATGAACGACGATGTTCCCTGTTACATGCCTATACAAGGACAACGAAGAAATCAAATGCAATCACCGTCCCAAGTTCACGAGGAGAAGCATAAGCGACGAGTGAAAGACAGCTGTAAACAGCAGTAGTACGTTTAGACAACTAAATCTTTTTTCAGAGCAAGTATTTTTCGAAAAAATATTTCCGTTGCCATGAGAGAGAGTAAATTTACGCGGTAGGTTCTGTAATTCAAAGATGGACACGAATCTTCTGTTTACAAAGATATAGTAGAAAGCAATAATGGAAAATGTCGATGTGCCTTTCGAAAGAGTACGATGTTAAGGAATCGGCGGACAAGTGATCGCGCCGTCCTCTATATTGTATCTGCCTTCTTTTCTCGGACACCTTTTTATACGAGAGAATAGACGGACGATAAGACAATCAACAGTTAAGATTACGTAGGAACAGATACGCATCTAGTATAATCGTATCGAATAAGAGAACAATAATGTACAAAGAGATCGAGACCATTCAGACTGAATATCAAATCATGTAATTGAAGCTATACACGCTCTCTGAATCAATTGTAGATTTACGAATCTAACTTGAAATTTTTCTCATACGAGCTGCTGCTACTACTTATTATTAATTATTTAAAACGCGCGAGTGCAGAATATAATTTACAACCAAAGAGGATCGATTCTGCTATTGAGAAATAATACTGCTTAAACGGATCGAACGATGTTCACGCGTTCTTTTTTTTTTTTTTTAAATAAGCCGCGCGATCGTGTTACAATTTTGACTAATTACAGTCGACGGTACGTGGCTCGCTCATAGTATTATTTAACAGTGCTTCAGTATTTAAGCTTAATACTATATAATTACTTATTTATGGTGATTGGAAAACTTATTCGCTAGCGATAGTGTATATTGATTCTTTTTTACATTTATTGTGTATGAATACAGCTATACACGGATGGATATACTAATAAATTATTTACAAACTATGATACACGTATTTGATCGTAAACACCCTGCTACCGACATGTTTCCGCGACGATAAAATTCACTCCGTGAACTCGGTGCGGTAGAAAACAGAGAAGAGAAGAGAAGAGAAGGAACCGGAGATGAAAGTATCCTGCGGCAAACGGGTGTGATGACCTCTTTTGTTCTTTTCTGTACAGCTGCCTACATTCTACGTGTTTGAAAACTTGGCTAATGGGAACTTAAAATACGTATACAGGCGGGTATACTTGGTCGAACGAGTTTATAGATTATAGATAATAGATCTCTAATCGAGACACGTTAGTTTCAAGAAAAATGTATCATACGGGTTTGCTCGTCGATAAGATATGGCCATTTTAACTTCAATTACAGTGTACAGTACTCGATTAAACCGATAAGAAATAAGGTCTGCACCTCTCTTCGCGTGCGATCTTCCATCGTTAAGACACGAGACAAGTTTCGTATCAATGGTCCCACGTATTCTACTTCCTAACTCGACACTATCAAACCATATATATATATGTATATATAATTCGAAAAGCGACCAAGTTCCTTTTGTTCTTACATACTGTCCACTGTACATACTACCTAACTGAATGAAATCACTGTAATTGACCTGTCGCAGATCGTTTAGAAATCGGATGACCCAGTGTACGTGTGAGAAAAAGAAAAAAATTCGAAAAAAAAAATAAAATTCCGCAAAAATATTACATTTAATTTACCGTACTGTTGGATCTCTTGGGTAATACAAACTTGGTTCTATAAACGGTGTGCAGTTGCACGAACGTAACGTGTTCGTGGTTCTCCTAAACATATTTCTCATTTCCTTTCCGTCCTCTTCCAGCTGCCGTCGTCCATCGTCGCTCAGAACTGGGACGAACTTCTTTATTATTTTCCTGATTGCGAACAGAATTCAACGTTAATTGTCTCGTGATTCGTTTTCGTGCAGAAGTAACAAGCGAATAGTGTGTCGGCGAAATGCAGTGTGGCGTGAGGCGAGTTTCGTAGATTAAAAGTGGCGAGCGTCTCGCGGAGAACCAAGAGAGTAAATAGAAGAGAGGCAAGCGTGTTGACGAAGGAGAGAGGTAATTAATTGGAAAGTAACCACCTACGATGATCGGCAGCCGTGGCCTTCGATCTTGTATTAGGGGGCGAGAACACGTTTTCCCGCATTACTGAAAATATTTCATCGATGTGGATGATTGAGAAAACGAATCTGATGAAATCTAATCCCGTTGTTCAACATCTAAAGTCCTCCTCCGTTTACCTTTCTGATCCAAAGGCGGACTGTCCGAGAACGTGAACTGTGAGGCATCCTTTTCCTTGGACTCTTGTCTCGTTTGCCTGGTTCTCCTCGGTTTCGACGCGGTCCCTTGATTCGATTCCTGCGCCGTTGTTTCCGAAAGCGCACGTTTCCTCTTCGTGGAGACTTTCCTGGTGGCGAGCTGCTCATCGTCCGCGGGTATCTCGGCTTCCGTCGCTTCCTCTTCCATTATCGTTTCAGCCAGTACTCCTCTGCTACGAGTGCTCGTCTTCTTTTTGGTATCCGCTTGAGACGACTCCACGCTCGTGGCTCTTCTTTGTCTGAGATTCGGTTTCCCCTTTTGTCTCTCCTTCGTCGGTACGCTGAGGATTTCTTCGAGCTCCTCCGGTATCGATTGTATCGACAACCTACGACTGCGCGTGTTCGCGGCAGGACTGTTCACTTTCGCATCGGGAACAGTTCGCGTAAACTCCTCTTCCGAAATCGCATCTTTCGTTACACTCATGGCTCTTCGAGTCCTCACGCTTCTCGAGATGCTCACCGTTTCCTTAGGCATAGAACTACCACGCCTCGTCAACGGCCTGAGAGTACTCGGTTCCTCCGACGTCTTCACATCTTCCTCGTGCGATGTGGACTCTTTTCTCGACCTACTCGTTTTCTTCGAGGTCTGTTTCGCTTTCGGGCCTTTGGCCTCTGTCCGTGTCTTCCCGTCTTCGCCCTCTGCCGTTAAACTAGTCGATCGCGTTCTACTACGCCCCTTTGAAGGTTTCACCGGCTCCGACGGCTCTTTCTGCACCGAAGCAGCGTGCCTAGTAATTCTCCTTACTGGAACCTCGCTTTGCTCGTCTTTCGTTTCCGTGGGAGCGTCCTTGGCCGCCGATAACGATCCCTTACCTCTGCCTCTTCTAGGAGACGAGGGCACAAGCGATTCCTTCGAACCGAGAGAAGACGCGTGTTTGATGCTCTCGTCCGCGGTGGACGCCGAAGCGATCAGGACCTCTTTCGCGAGAGAACTCGCTCGTCTCGATCTCGTGACGATCGCGGGAACCTTTGCAGGTGAACTCGCAGGCGATGCCTCTTTCGTCTCTTTCGTCGTAGAGACTGCTCTTCGAGATCTGGTCATTCTCGGAGAGCCAGAGTCCACGTTAGAGGTGTCGACGGTCTCCGTGCGGTCCGGCGTGTCGCGAGCCGAGTTCCTCCTCGTCTTCCTGTAACCCGTAGAGTTGTTGTTGTCGCGGCTTATCGAATCTTCTTTCGCCTCGCTACGTTCTACGACCTCCTCCTTCTTCACGGAGAGCCTAGACCGAAGACTGCGCACGGTGCGCACGCGTCCTTCGCTAATGCTAAGCGTAGGATCCGGTTTTAATACCACCGATTCCTCTACCTCCTCGAACACGTCCTCGACTATCACTATACTCGAATTTGATTCATCATCCGTGATGTTGGCGGCATCGTAGATGCCTTCCGTCTCTAACGGAATCGTTTCCTGTTCTTGTTTCTGTTTCTCTTCATGGTTCTCGTCGTTGTCCTCGCTGCTGCTCGAAGATTCGTCGTCAGTGATGTCGAAATGCTGCCGGTTCGTTAAACTCGCGTCTTTTTCGTCCAGGTTCGAAGGAGGTGACCAGCGACGCAGTTGCCGTTCTTCATCTTTCTTGCCATAGGAGCTACTCTCATTAGCGTTAGAGAGGCTCTCAAACGTTTCTTCGTTGTCCTCGCCTTCCGTATCAACTACCTCCGAGGTCTTCGCCTTCCCGTTTCCATACCTGATTTCTGTATCTTCTCCCGACTTCTCGTTGCTGTGAAACTGAAAATCATTGGATCGACGTAAATTATCCGAAACTTTCTCACCAGCCGCGTAAAACGTTTCTTGGATCGTATCCTCCCTCTCCTCGTCGTCCATCGGTTTCCTTGAAGCGTGCCACGATCCCTCGGAGCCGCGACCCGTCGTCTTAGGAGTCGACGCAGGCAAGTGATTGCGATTCGTATCCTGTCGTTGAGGGGTCTTCGAAAATCGGAAATTGATCTCGCGCTTCGGAGGCAAGCTGGCGGATTCGAAGCTACTGTCCGAAGAAAGTACCGCCGTGGAATAGAACGCCGAGGGCGAAAGCAACGACGTACACCTCCTGCCTCCGGTTTTCGATATCATTCTCGAGGAATTCTCCGAATCGGTAAGCGGTGAACCGCTCGAACGAGAATTGAGCGGACAACTCTCTGGCCGCGTACTCTTGGCTAGAGATTGATCGACACTATGGTCAGATCTTCTGATGCTCGGCCTTGGACGAGCAGGAAACACGTTCGAGCAGGTGTAGCTACTCTCCGACAAGACGGTACTCTCCATCATGGACGTGTCGCTAACCTGACCGACGAACATCTCGTTGGCCTCGTTGGAGACGTCGAGCTTAGGAACTTGTTCGTTGACGTTGGCTTCGCTCTGCGAACTTTTCCTCGATTGTTGGCTGACGTCGAATCGTATCTGACGACCGACTTTCAAACCCTCCGAAGTCTCTCCGTGTAGACTGGCAACGGTGGGCGACGTCGAGTTCCTTATAAGTTGTCTGATCTTCAGAATGGAATGCGGAGTCTCAGCCTGAACGTCTCTCTTGCTGGAAACTTTTCGCTTCACCAACGGCGTATTGAACGCTGCATTTATAGCCGCTTCATCGTCGTTCAACAACTTCCTGCGCTTCGCTCTGTCCGGCGTAACGATCCCAGAGTCTTTCTCGTCCCGCGTCACTTGATCCAATGTACGTTTCCTACCGGCTCGCAATATTTTCGGTGACATTACGCAGTTCACGTCGATCCTCTCGTTGTTCGATCTTAACGTGGCGCAGGGAGCAGTGACAAAAGGAATCGCTGATTTCTCGTTCCTGACATACGTTTCCCTCGCTTTCCTGATCACCGTTTCGTAGATACTCGCCGTCCTCTGAGAGCTTCTGTAGTGCGTCATCGGTCTGGGATACCTGGGTTCCGAGCCCGCGTCTAGACTCGCTTTCGCCGTGTTAGCGGTGAACCGTTTCATGACGTCGGGCAACGTGGCGTTGTACGCGTTCAACATGTCCAGGTGCACGTTCCTCGAGCCGAAAGCGTTGAACCAACAGTTCGAACTTCCATTGTTGGCTTCCATGTAACGGCACCGTTGCAAATAGTACAGCAGCCTGACGTCTTCGGATTTCGAATCTTCCAAGAACTTGACGAACATGTCTTCTTCCTCGGGATCCAGAGCCAGATGCAAGATGTGCCCGAGCTTGTCGTAATTCTTGCAGGCTTGAAAGAAGCACATCAGCAGTTGGGCGTAGTGCGATCTGGGTCTGCGGTGAAACGCGGACTGTACCAAACCGTGCTCCACGGACAGATCGATCAGCGTACTTTGTTCCTGAAGGGACGACAGCGGTGGCTTCTTTACGCGCAGATACATCAGAGCCAGCTTGTGCTGGTCGTGTCTTATCAGCGTTCTCAGCACGAGCTTGTGATGCCAATCCTTGACGTCGGAATCGTTGACCAACTGGCCGGTCACCATGTCCAAGAAACCGTGATAATCCTCGTGATCCAACAGCCAGAACGCTTGAGTCAGTTTTATCAAGCTCGGACTCATTTTGAACGACGAGGGATACTTGATCAGCTGATCGACGCCGGGATACGAGCCTTGAAGCAGCATGGCTAAATCCATCAGAAGGTATATGGTGATTTGATGCTTGCATTCGATCTCGCTCGATTCCGTTTGATCGCAATCCGTCAGATAACTCCTGAGTAAAGACTGCAGGGAAGACGGAGGATAGTAGCCGTTGGTGGCCGCGTCCCCAGCTTCTCTCTCCCACTGGAGATTCAGCGCGGGACACTCGCGCGCGATCAATTCGTCTATGAACAACGGTTCGCCGTCCTCGGGCTTGGTCGCGTCTCCCTTGATCTCTTCTCTTCTCTCGTTGTACAACATGGACAACTTCTCGAAAGGATACGGTATCTTGAGCGCGAGAGAAATCGGCAACGGACCTTCCTCGAGATTCTGCGATTCGGGTAACAGGCCCACGTCGTAAAACCAGAGAAGTACTTGGAAATACATAGACACTCGTTTCAGCGCTCTTCGTTGCTTCGTCAGCGTGTCCGTTTCGATGGTCGGCAACTTAGCCACTACGTTCGACAGACACTCCAATTGTTGGTAACAGAATCTCAGGGTCCTGACCTCGGACTCGCCGATGTTGCTGCCCGACTGATCGAATAACGGCACGCACAGACGATCAGCGATCATTTTTATCGAAGACGCCCGCTGGATTCCCCATCTCAAGAAGCTCGGATACATGTAAGCAGCGCTCCCGTCCGACCATTCTCTGGCGCAACGGATCAGAAAGCTCGCCCAACGCTGCTCCAGGCAGAGCGACAGCAACATGTCCCGCTGGGTGTTTAGGTCGCTGGCGAACGAAACTTCCGTGTTGGACGGTACCAAACCGACGGATAGGCATTTGTGAAACGTCTCGGTGGGCTGTGTCAACACGATGGGTCCTGCGAGTGCCATTTCGCGAAGTAGCTCGGCTTGAACTCCCCGCGAGAGCCAGAACGTTAGTTTGGACGTGCTCAATTCTACCCATTCGAGCGACAGGGAATTAGGATAGAACAACTCCTCCAAAGAATTTAAACTGTTACCAGCGAACTCTTGCAGGGTACGAGGAACGTAGGCGCAGCTTATTATTTGCTCGCTCGTCACGCCCGTAGGTTTGTGCTTCGTGTCGTAGCAAGCCAGTATGCTGTTCGGATTCTTGCACTCGGAGATCGCCTGAGGCATCTGCTCCTTGTACCATTGATTCAAATCGAACAACAGAGTTCTGTTCGTGGTCGAGATCAGGAGCAAACTGTCCTCGCCTCTCCTGGACTCGGACTCCGTCTGATCCGGATTGGCCGCTCTTTCGATCGGTGACAAACTGACCACTCTGTCGTTCGGTTCTAACTCGAATTCGAGCTTAAGGCTAGGCTCTGCTTCCAGATTGAAATACAAATTAGTCCCTCGGTCGCAATACTTTCGCTCGAACAATAAGGCAAACATTCGGAAAAGCGGAGGCACCTTGGACGATTCGTCTTGGAGAACGACCCACAAGTAATAAAACGGTCTGGGATCGTCCGTCGGTTCTAACAACGTTAGATGTGTCACTATCATCGTCTCGTCTACGGGCATACTGATCCAACCGACGGAACCATCGTTCTGCCATACTATCACTCTCCCTAAGCACCCCGATATTAGACAACCGATTTTCGTCGAACTGATTATCGTGTTCGTCAGTTTCTCATCTAGGAACTCTAAATCTTCTCTGTTGAATCCGATGTGCTTCTCTATACCTGTGAACACGTGAAGACACGATCGTGTATACTCGAGCCGAACGAGTGCACCGAGAGCGAGAGAAAGTTATGCTTACGTCGATTCAACAGATTGAACGCCATGTGTTTGTTGTCGGTGTTACGAAAGGTATCTTTCGACGTTAAGAACTCAATCTCGGCGGGAGAAGTCTCGTCCATCGTGGCGGATACATCCGATGGTGTCTCCCAAACGGATCTCCGAAGATCGACCATGAGATGACAGAGATTGCGTAACACTACACAAGCTATACCATCCATTTGCATAAGGATATTGTCTGGCCTCTTATCATTGAATTCTTCCCAATCCGCGCCACCGGACACGATGCAAACTTGTTCTATACCAGCTGGCATCTGTACGACAAAAAGACGCGAACACGATACATTTGATTTTATCCCTTTCACCCCTTCGCCGTAACCGTGCGATCACGAGATACATTTACCTTTATAGCTCTTAAAACACGAGATGAGGTGCAATCGAAGACGCATAGTACACCGATCGAATCTTTAATCCTGGTCGCTTCGTTGTCCAAACCAACGAGGAGCAATGGCAATTCCCTGTTTTGCACAGGGAATTGACAAACACAACTGACCTTGCCACGGAACGTCCAAGAACTGGTACATTCTCCAGTTTTAACATTGATAACGATTAAATGAGAACCGTAACTTAGCCAAGCGTACGTTACATCGCTCAAAAGTCCCCCATTGGCATCGCTGAAACCGTTGTACGGTGCAGAATCGTTCGACTGTCTATTATCATCCTCCACGTTGTTCAAACGAGTAACTATAGAGTGTCGAATATCCACGACGCTACGTACCTATATAAAGATAATATCGGTGTCGGATTAACGAAATGATCGTCGTTGATAATGCTGCTGAAATGCGTAGTATGAGAATCGGATGTATGCGTTGAACGTGCATGCCCGAGTGAATTAAACAAATAAACGACTCGATTGGAATTACCTCGCAGCTCATTTCTTCCAATTCCTTCATGTTCAAAGTAGAGTATTAAAATATACTGTACGAGAGAGAATCATTTATACGCATTCTCAGTGGGGTATAGGCACAAGGTTATGCTGCCGCCAAATTTCAATGATCCCGTGGAACGTAGGTAACGACGACCGGGGAGTGATTGGATCGCGTAAATTCAAACTATTGTCTGCCAGAATGACTTGCGAACGGCGTAATTTAGAAGCACGTGTCAAAAAATGGGTAATATCACTTTTAAATTCGTTTCGCTACTCGTGCACTCATTTTAAAACTTAACTATACAACTGCGAAGTACGTTAACATGAGTTACCAACCAAAACGTTGCGCGTTCACCGCTGCCAACGATATTTCGGCCGGCGCAAGCGTTTACCGAGGCCGAGAGATCGACCAACGAATAAACGAGAAACGGTAGTTCTTCGGCGCGGGGATAAGTAAAGTAATGCAGTGTCGTCGGGGGAGCTGCCTGCTGTGATCTGTGATAATTGTGTAGCAAGTAGCCAGTAACAATTGACAGTACTACAGTGGAAAGAATAGCGCGTGTAGGTAGTACGTGTCGTGGTTCGGATTGAAATATTACGGCATAAACGAAAATGTCATCGCCTGCGCAAGTGGTAAGCAATTTTTGTTACCGCCAACATTCTCATCCCCATGGTCATTTCCCGTGGTCCGCGTTCAATTTCTTCTTATTTCTCTCGTTACACATATACTTACTCATTCCGTTTTGACGCATACATACATCTTATACGGTCTCCTTTTAGGTAAATCCTTCGAGGAACAAAGCTGTCGAACGATTCTCCTGTCCTTTTGTCTAATTGCAAGTACATATAAGAAACCTGAAAGTGCGACCGCTGCGAATGGACATTCCATCGAACAGCTGTTCTCTTTGTTTTGAAACGAGTCTGCGTTTTGCGCGGCGCATTCATCGACTTTTCTTTTTTATTTATATGCACTATCATTAACTGACGTTGATAGGATTGCGAATTTGTTTTTGAGCTCTCGTTATTCGTGCTGGCCGGTGGACGAGAAACATTCGTTGATTTCGAATCGATACCGCTTGTTTTACGACGTTTTAAAATTTACTTCTCGCATCGAGCGACGTATGTCCCTGTAATAATGTAATGCGATTAAACGACGGATCGATCGGTGCCACTGTCAATCAGCTTTTTCCTCTTATCGATGCGAAAATGAATAAAAACCATTCCAGACGTTTAAGGATGTATAGGCTATATACATAAACAATGCTAGCATGTTGAATTTGTTATTATAGATTCCTATTACTATTAAAAAGCTACCTGCAAAATTTTGAATCAATTCATGGCTTTTTTGAAAAATTATAGTCACTTAAAATGTGCATGTGCTCTTATAATCAGCAGTAACCCAAAGAAAACTTTCTGCTATTTAGTGTGCGAAATTGGAAGAAACAACTGACTTGAGGAAATAAAAGACTAAAAAATCTGGAATTTTCAACGTCTTTTAGAATATATTTCGATATTCTTCGATATTTTAA